>NC_056664.1:80487203-80788124 GCF_018350195.1 Panthera tigris | reverse complement strand
AATAAGCTAAATGAAACTAAATGAAGGTCAAGAATTCTTCTCTCTCTCTGTTTCTATCTCTCTGTCTCTGTCTTTCTCTCTCCTTCTCTCTCTCTCTCTCTCTCTCTCTCTCTGTCACACACACACACACACACACACACACACACACACACACACACAAACACACACACACAGCCTCTAAAAGCACTCATTTTATTTACGGAGTTCCTGGAATACCGGATGATGTGGCAAGGTGTGAATTCCTTATAAAATGCAAGCAGCATGTGCAAGAAACAGTTTCAGACCATTCTACCCAGTCACTCTGGCTGCACTGCAAGCCTGGGCTCGAGAACTAAAAATCTATCTCAGATAATTGACATTTATTTGATTGAAACAGCAGGGTGCCCTCCATCACCATGGGAGGAGACCATATGGAAGAACAGTGCGAGTGGAGATAATGTTTGTCTACTGAGTGTGCCAATGTGTTTAGAGATTATTCACAGGGCTCTTGGGACTCCAGTATGATAATGTTTCAGCCAAATTAGAATCAGATTAATTGCTCTAATCTAATGGAAAGACAATGTTTATCAAATTATTGCTCTTTTCACCACATGATATTGCAGTGTCATTATTCTTTGGGTTTAAGAAAGGAAATGAAAAGACTCTTGTAGCACATCTGCTCAAGAGTTATATGATAGTGCTTTTCCCACTACACACAGGACTGTAATGCAGTTGGCAATTCTGTGAAGTAACCAATAAATTAAAGTAAAAGATCTGTAGTGGATAAATCTGCTGGAGTCCTATGATATCAGTTCATATTTTGATAAGACAATCTAAAGTCAATTAGCTTTTTCCAGATTTGAGAGATTTTGTTCTTCATATTATGTAGGGAGTGTTTTCCTCTATAAATAGGGAAGTGCTTTTTTGAAAAACCTTAAGTGGCACTTACAACAAAATTCTAACACTCCTTTTCAAAATATCAAAATCAGCCCAATTTCTCAACACCAATAGAGGAAATTGGGCTCTTATCAACTCATAGCTTGCAACTCTCTACAGATGTGGAGGAGAGGGTGCAATCGTCTCTGCCCCCTAAGTCACAAGGGACCATCAGTTCCTCAGCACTAAAGGAGTTGCCCATCTTGTTGCCCAACTCTCACCCACTGGTTCACATATGAACCAGTGGCCTCACAGAAAGGTGCTAGTGATCAGTTGGTACTTCCCAACACCTACTAGGCTGCACGCCCAGCTCCAACAGGGAATTTGGGAGGAGTTAGAGAAGGATTTTTCTGCCATCCACATCTCCATAGGGGACCCTGTTTGTCCCTGCAGAGCAGAGAGGAAGGATCAAGTGGCACAATTTGTATGTTCACTCTTGTGTGTACACGGATTATTTCAAAATAATAGCAGCACAAAGCCCTCAAATGCTCATGAAGACAGTGGGGAGGTAACTGTCAGGTTTCTGCTGGGCCATGTGCCAAGTCTAATCCATTGCTTTTTCTTTTAGAGCTAGTGTCCTTTGCAGAAGAATCTTAGTAAATGAGAACAGACAGAGCAAAAGATGGGAATTATTGTCTTTATCATTAATTCTACATTTATGTAATACTTCTAGTAAGAGGCAGAAATCTTACCCTCACCTCCCTTTTGTGGCTGGCCCTTCATATTCAGTGCTTACAAAACATTAATATCATTAAGATTGAGGTCCTTTTAGTTATCTATCTATCTTCCTTCCCAGAATAGTTTGTAATATTCTCCAGTTCAAACTGACAAACACATATAATCACAAGGGGAGAATCAAGATTCAGGTCGAGATTTTAATTTATATCATTGCTAACTTCTCACTTGTACCCTAAAGTCATTCTTAGGACTTGAGAATTTTTTTAAAAGCATGATTGGACTATCATTACTGAGTTGGTCTACACAATGCCACATTGTTATTATAGACCACATTTGTGGGTGTCGAGACAAGATTAGGCATATGTGAATAGAGTCAATTGCTCTCTGATCTGGCCAAGCTCAAATCACACTGTGATTGCCATGTTGCTGCTTCAACAATGAGCTCCCCTGTGTTAAGAAAGAGTTATTATTGAGAAACAAATGAAGAATATCATAGTTGTACTGGTGCCTATGAAAACAGTATATGCTTTCCAAGACAAAGCACAGGGCTGTAGATCTTCATTAATTACAATGCACTGGAACAAAAGCAAATGCAACCACTATAATTAACAATGCAATGCCTATAACCCCTGTCTAAATGCTTTCATTTCACTATAATTTAACAGTGAGAGCCTGAGAAATTATTTTAATCCTTATTTTTGCAATTCATTTTGAAAAGGCTGTGGGACTCAGTCTGAGGCATATTCATACATTCATTTACATTTTTATTTTAAATGCCTTCATTATCAAACTTCTTTAAACACTTCCCTATCATTTAGAACTGAATTCCAAAACTTTTATTATAAGCTAAGTATTTGTAGTAACATCTGAGGGATTCATACAAATATTGTAATATGATGGGGATATATTTTATCTCTTTTGGTGAGAAAAATAAATTCATTCTTAACTGAATCAAAGGACTAACTTCAGCAATATAGTCATGTAGTTACCAACTTAGGTCAACATATAACAAACACGGAAGAATCAGCTACCAGTTCACATATATTTAACAAATGCTTATCATGTATACATGTTCAAGACATGTAAGATGTCACCCTGGCCCACAAGTTAGAAAGGTAAAATAAATAGTAATGAAAAATGTAAAGAAGAGTCATATGCTGATTTAAGTAGTTCTGACTGTCACTACCATTGCAATTGAAGAGAGAGAAATTGGTGTCAGAAAAAGTGAAAAAATACCTTAGAGACAGAAGCACTGACATTATCCTTAACAGTATGATTCTAGTAGATGAAGAGAAGAGTAAAAGACTAACAAAAACAAAGCACAAGGAAGAGCAAGAGTAAAAGGCCCACTTGCTGATGGAGGAAATACTTAATCAAGAATAATGTTGAAAAAATAGTGGGAAAGAAGAGTCCATAGGAAATGTCAAAAATAAGCAAATGGACCAAACCTGGTAAAGTAGGCAATGTTGGAAACAATAAGGGAGAGTGATAACTGTGGGAACTTGGTAGCTGGATTGTTTGGAAAAATAAGACCCTGGAATTAAAGAGCTAAAACAAGGAGTTGACAAGATTAGGACTTCAGGGATGGACTTCCAGGGAAGATGGTGGAGTAGGAGGATCCTAAACTCAACTCATCCCATGGAAACACCTAGATAAAACCCACATCAACATAAATAACCCAGAAAACAACCCGAAGACTGACAGAACAGACTCTCCACAGCTAAATTCAGAAGCCATGTGAAAATGGGTAGGAAGGGCAGAGATACAGATGGGAACTAGGCTGGACAGTGGGACAGTGCATGGCGCAGGGGCGTGGACACTGTAAGCACAGAGAAGGGAGAGGAATATATGCCACACCAGGCACTCCAGACATGGGGGACCTGCACCGGGAAGTTGAATCCCCATAACATTGGCTTTGAAAACCAGATGGGCTTAACTTCACAAGTTCCTCACAATCATTGGGGCTTAACATCCGAAACTTTAAGACTCAGGGAGAGCCAGCAGGGCAGAGTCCCCACCCTTAAAGAAACAACATAACAAACAGCCCCAGTGAGGTATAGCATAGAAGCAGCAGTTTGAAAAATACCTAGGGTATATGGCAGGGAGATTTATTTGGTAATCTCAGAGCATATGCTGGAGGGAAGGGAACTTTGGGAGACTTCTTCAAGAACAAAAGAGCTGGTGGTGCCATTTTTCTCCCTTCCACCCACCCCCTCCCCAAAGATGCTTGTGGGAACAAGCTCAGAACAAACACTCTTCACCTAGTTTGCTGAATTGTATCCTCCACCTCTACATTCTCCTGCTGAGCCACCCTCTCCAACCCACCTCCCACAAGAGTTCTTGAGAGCTGCTCCAGTTTTCCTCCCACAACAGACCACCACAAACCTGTCTAATACCCCACCCCATGTTCCTCTGCCAACCTGCCCCCTCCAACCCGGTCCAGGAAGCACCACAAGTGTGGCAGTGTGAAAGCAGCCCCATAACAGGGGCCAGCACCACTGCAAAGTGACTCTTGCTCAAGGGATAGAGGAAGACAACCACACATGTGGCCCCAACAGCAGGCTGGGGGTAGACATTGGGTCTGACTGCATGTTCTGCCCACCACTGAAAGCTTCTCAGGACACAACACAGGGAGAGCACCCTGCAGTTCTGAGCAACTGCAGCCCTGACAAATGCCTGGTCTGACCCAACTCAAGCCCTAGGTGGCCCCAGACTGACCCACTAATAACATAGAAACCAAACCCTGCACACAACAAGCAAAGAGAGCCATTGCAGACAACTGGACTGAAGGCAAAAGCTGCTCAGCCTTAACAGTAAGCCACATGCAACACACATACAGTCACCCCTGAAGCAGCAGTTTCTGGTAAATGGATGATACTGCACTGCAGGGCACTACAGGACTTCCTCTTATAAGGTCACTACTTTCAAGAGCAGGAGACATAGCAGACTTCCTTAACACGTAGAAACAGACACAGAGAATTTGATAAAATGAATAAACAGAGAAATATGTCCCAAATGAAAGCACAAAACAGAGAGAGACAAATCAAGAAACAGACTTGGGGTGCCTGGGTGGCTCAGTCAGTTAAGTGTCCAACTTCAGCTCAGGTCATGATCTCGCAGTTCATGAGTTCAAGCCCCGCCTTGGGCCCTGTGCTGACAGCTCAGAGCCTGGAGCCTGTTCAGATTCTGTGTCTCCCTCTCTCCCTGCCCATCCCCCACTCACACTCTGTCTCTCTGTCTCTCTCTCTCTCTCTCAAAAACAAACAAACATTAAAAAAAACTAAAAGAAAAAAAGAAACAGACTCTTAATTATGGAGAACAAACTGATGGTTACCAGGGGTGGGAGGATGGATTAAATAAGTGATGGGGATTAAGGAGTGAATTTGTTGATGAGCACAGGGTGATGTATGGAAGTGTTGAATCACCATATTGTACACATGAAACTTATATAACACTGTTAACTAACTGGAATTAAAATAAAAACTTAACATTAAAAAAAATAAAGAGAGGGGTGCCTGGGTGGCTCAGTCGATTAAGTATTCAACTTCGGCTCAGGTCAGGATCTCATGGTTTGTGGGTTCAAGTCCCACGTCGGGCTCTGTGCTGACAGCTCAGAGCCTGGAGCATGCTTCAGATTCTGTGTCTCCCTCTCTTCTGCCCTTCCCCCACTTGTGCCCTGTCTCTCTGTCTGTCTCTCTCTCTCTCTCTGTCTCTCTCAAAAATAAAAATAAATATTTAAAAAAATGTTTAAAAAGAAAGAAAGAACAGCACAAAAATCACCATAAGAGAGCTAAACAAAATGGAGATAACTAATATTCTTAATAGAGACATACAGTAATGGTCATAAAGATACTCACTGGACTTGAGAAAAGAGTAGAGGATCTCAGTGAAACCCTTAACAAAGAAATAGAAAACATAAAAAAGAACCAATCAGAGATGAAGAACTCAATAACCGAAATTAAAAATGCACTAGAGGGGTGCCTGAGTGGCTCAGCCGGTTGAGTGTCTGACTTTGGCTCAGGTCATGATCTTGCAGTCTGTGAGTTAGAGCCCTGCATCCGGCTCTGTGCTGACAGCTCAGAGCCTGGAGCCTGCTTCAGATTCTGTGTCTCCCTCTCTCTGCCCCTCTCCCACTCATGCTCTGTCTCTCTCACTCTCTCTCTCTCTCTCTCTCTCTGTCAAAAATAAATGAACATTAAAAAAATTTTTTTAAATGCACTAGAGGAAATAAATAGTAGACTAAAGGAATCAGAAGAATGGATCAGTGACCAGGAGGACAGAGTAATGGAAAGTAATCCAGCTGAACAGGAGAAAGAAAAAAGAATAATAAAAAATGAGACTGGATTAAGAGAATTCAGTCACACTATCAAGCATAATAACATTCACATTGTAGGGATCCCATAATGAGGAGAGAAAAGGGGGCAGATACTTTATTTGAAGAAATAATAGCTGAAGAATTTCTGAATTTGGAGAATGAAACAGAAATCTAGATCCAGGAAGCACACAGAGCCGCCAACAAAATCAACCCAAGGAGGCCCACACCTCAAGATACTTAGTAATTAAGATGGCAAAAAGTAGTGATAAAGATAGAATTTTAAAAGTAGCAAGAGAAAAGAAGACAGTTACATACAAGGGAAACCCCGTAGGGTTATTACTTGATTTTGCAGGCCAGAAGGGAGTGCTGTGATATATTCAAAGTGCTGAAAGAAAAAAACCCTGCAGCCAAGAATACTCTATCCATCAAGGCTACCATCCAGAATAGAAGTAGAGATAAGAAGTTTCCCAGAAAAAAAGTTAAAGGAATTCATCACTACTAAACTATCCTTGAAAGAAATGTTGAAAGGATTCTTTCAGTGGAAAGGAAAGACTGTAAGCAAGAGTAAGAAAAGTAGGAAGCACAAAAGCAATAACATTAAATATATCTATAAAAAGCAGTCAAGGGATTCACAAAAAGAAGGATGTAAAGCATGACACCATATACTTAAGACAGGACAGACGGGTAAAACTTTAGTGCTTTTAGAATGGGTTCAAACTTAAGCGACTTAATATAGAATACTATATGCCTTAGATGTTATATATACCAAATAGTAACCACAAATCAAAACCTATTAATAGATATGCAAAAAATAAAAAGGAAGGAATCCAAGTATATCACTAAAGAAAGCCAGCAAAATGTAGAGAAGACAGCAAGAGAAGAAAGGAACAGAGAAGAACATAAAAACAACCATAAAATAAGTAACAAAATGGTAATAAGTTCATACCTGTCAATAATTACTTTGAATGTAAATGGACTAAATGCTACAATCAAAAGACATAGGGTGACAGAAAGGATTAAAAAAAAAGACCTATCTATAAGCTGTCTACAAGAGACTAATTTTAGACCTAAAGACCTATGAAAATTGAAAGTGAAGGGATGGAAAGTATCATGCAAATGGAAGTGAAAATTTTTAGCCAGACTCATTAAAAGAAACAGAGGATTCAAGTAAACAAAATTAGAAATGCAAGAGGAGAAATAACAACCAACACGACAGAAATACCAACAATTATAAGAGCCACAGCAATCAGAAAACAAAAAGGAATAAAAAGGATCCAAATTAGTAAGGAAGAAGTAAAACTTTCACTATTTGCAGAGGACATTATACTATACATATAGAAAACCCAAAAGACACCACTATAAAACTGCTAGAATGGATAAACAAATTTAGTAAAGTCAAAGGATACAAAATCAATCCACAGAAATCTGTTGCATTTCTATACACTAATAATGAAGCAGCAGAAAGAGATATTAAGAAAACAATCCCATTTACAATTGCACCAAGAATAACAAGATGCCTAGGAATAAACCTGACCAAAGAGGTGAAAGACCTGTACTCTGAAAACTATAAAACACTGATGAAAGAAATTGAAGAGGACACAAAGAAATGGAAAGACATTCCATGCTCATGAATTAGAAGAGCAAATATTGTTAAAATGTCATACTACCCAAAGCAATTTAAAGATACAATGCAATCTCAGTCAAAATACCAATACCATTTTTCACAGAATGAGAACAAACAACTCTAAAACTTGTATGGAACTACAGAAGACCCAAAATAGCCAAAGCAATCTTGAAAAGTAAAAATAAAACTGGAGTAATCACAATTCCAGACTTCAAGTTATATTACAAAGCTATACTAATCAAAACAGTGGCAAATCTTACCATTTGCAGCAACAGATCAACAGAACAGAATATAAAGCCCAGAAATAAATCCACAATTATATGGTCAATTAATCTTTGACAAAGGAGACAAAAATATGCAGTGGGAAATAGTCTCTTAAAAATGGTGCTGGGAAAACTGAACAGCTACATGCAAAAGAATGAAACTGAACCACTTTCTTACCACCCCCCCCCACACACACACACACACAAACTCAAAATGGATTAAGAACCCAAGTGTAAGACTGAAACCATAAAAATCCTGGAAGAAAACACAGGCAGTAATTTATCTGACATTGGCCATAGCAACATTTTTCTAGATTTATCTCCTGAGGCTTTGGAAACAAAAACAAAAATAAACTGTTAGACTACATCAAAATAAAAAGCTTCTGAACAGCAGGGGGATCTGGCTCACTCAGGTGATAGAACATGAGACTCAATCTCAGTGTCTTGAGTTTGAGCCCCACATTGGGGATAGGGATTACATTAAAAAAAAATAATAAATAAATAAAATATTAAAAAAAAAAAGCTTCTGCATAGCAAAGGAAACAGCCAGTAAAACTAAGACAACCTACCAAATGAGAGAAGATATTTGAAAATGATATATCTGATAAAGGGTTAATATCCAAAATATATAAAGAACATATACAACTCAACACCCAAAGAAAGTAAATAATCCAATACAAATGGGCAGATGACACAAACACATTTCTCCAAAGACATCCAGATGGTCAACATCACTACCATTAGGAAAATGGAAATCAAAACCATAATGAGATATCACCTCACACTTGTCAGAATGGCTAAAATCAAAAACACAAGAAACAAACATTGGCGAAGATGTGAAGAAACAGGAACCTTCGTGCATTGTTGGTGGGAATGCAAATTTGTGCAGCCACTGTGGAAAACAGGATAGAGTTTCTTCAAAAAATTAAAAATAGAATTACCATATGATCCTGTAATTCTACCACAGGATATTTACCCAAAGAATATGAAAACACTAATTCTAAAATATATACATACCTCTATGCTTAATGCATCATTATTTACAATAGGCAAATTATGGAAGTAACCCAAGTGTCCACTGATAGACGAATATATAAAGAGGCGGTGTATATATACAATAGAGTATTACTCAGCCATAAAAAAGAATGAAATCTTACCATTTGAAACAACATAGATCAATCTCGAGGGTATAACACTAAACAAAATACGTAAAAATACAAATCATATGTACAATACAAATACAAATACATACATGCAAAATCATAAAAATACAAATACCATATGATTTCATTCATATGTGGAATTTTAAGAAACAAAACAATCAGGGGCGCCTGGGTGGCTCAGTCAGTTAAGCATCCAACTTCGGCTCAGATCATGATCTCACAGTTCGTGAATTCGAGCCCCATGTCAGGCTCTGTGCTGACAGTTTAGATTCTGGAGCCTGTTTTGGATTCTGTGTCTCCCTCTCTCTCTGCCTCTCCCTCACTCATGCTCTGTCTCTCTATCTCTCAAAAATAAATAAATATTTTTTAAAAAGAAACAAAACAATCAGACAAAGAAAAAAGGACAGAAACCAAAAAACAGGCTCTTAAATATAGAAAACAAACTGGTAGCTATCAGAGAGGAGGTGGTTGGGGGGAGAGGGTGAAGTAGTAAAGGGGATTAAGAATATACTTGTCATCATGAGCACTGAGGAATGTATAGAAGTGTTGTATCACTATATTGTATAGCTGAAAGTAATATGTCACTGTATGTTCATTATACTGGAATTTTTAAAAATTAGGACTTCAGAACAGATAGTGCTATTGGACTTTTATACAAGTAAAGTAAGTAATCATACAGGCTACTGATTTTCAAAGGTCCCTATTCATGATGGATGGTCTATAAGATTTAGAGCCTTCATTGTTTTAATGCAAAGCTTGATTCCACTTTAAAGAAACTTGAGTTGCAGTAATATGACTAGGCAATGTGATAAACTATTTTCAAATATTCCTGCCTCAGAGAGAATAAGTTTAAAGGCTTTTTTGTTTTTGTTTTTTGACAGAGTTTTTATGAGAGGAAAAAAAGTAGACTGGTGGCACTTTAAATTCAAGGGAACAGGAAACAGACACCAGTGGAAACTTTCAGAATACAGAATTGTTTGATTGAGGGTCCCAAAAACAAACTTCACAGGCATCAGTTTTAACCAGGGTACTGGGTGGGGGAAATGGACATGCAGAAAACATGAAAAACACTTTGATATAAAAGGACAAAGTTAATGTAGATTGCATAAAGGAGATGGTGAATGTGAAACATAACTGTAAAGTTACTTGAAGACTAATATTAGTTAGACCATTAACAGAAGTAAAGCAGTTATAAGAACCCATTTTAGAGGTAAGTGAAAGCCTGTGATTTTCTGTTCAAGTACACTTATGCTACAGACAGTTGAAAATGTGTAATTGTGGCAAAGGGCAAAAACAAGATGACTAATGCAGATTTGGAAGTCATTCAATATAGAAGTGCTAGCTGACATCATGAGAGGTACATGTGGGAAACAGAGAGCAGAGAACGTGGCTTTGGCTTTGGCAAACAGGAATGGGAATGGGATTAAAGAGTGGCATGGGAGCTAGCAGATGATACAGAAAAAGGGCAAAGAAAGAAAACAGGAAAGCACATTGCTATAGAAATCAATGAGGAGAGTTTTTTAAAAATCAATAATCAGCATTATCAAATGTCTAAAGGAGTCAAAGTGGGTAAGAACTGAGGAAAGTTCATTAGATCTGGAAAAAGATATCATAATTAATCTTTGAGAAACTCAATGTACTGGGATGATAACAAATATAAAACAGACATGAAGTGATTAAGTGTTAAGATGTCATGGAAAAGAATGATCTGGGCAGAAGAGAAACACAGCAAAATGGTAAGAAATGATGTCCCAGTGTACAAAGGAGGATATAATCAGAGCTAACAACCTGCTGAATTTGAATTTCAAAGGCAGAATGAGGAAGGAAGGAGGGTGAGCAATGAAGCACTTACTGTCAAAAAAAAATGAAAACCTAAAGTTCAAGATTTCAGTGGTTTCTCTTTGGTAAAATTGATGAGAGATCATAGTAAAGTCCTCAGAAGTAGACAATAATAGAAAACATGAGGACTGCAGAAATAAACGAGAATTTGCCTAAACCTCATGTTTCCTGAGCTGGGCTGTCTTTAATCTAGATACTATGTCTGTACCAGGTATGATATCGTCTGTGTATGAAGAAGAAGAAGGGATGGCCACAAGGAGGCTACCCAGTATACTCTCTGTGTCCCTCCCTCCAGCCTTTAGATCCTATTCTCAGTGACACAGCCAAAAGCCACCCAGCCCCCCCCCCCCAGTGTTTGATGCCACACTACTTACAGGACGACTTCAAGGGAGGAAATATGTTGGTTTGGGAGATGTGGCAGGGCAGAGGAATGAAAGTAAAGAACTACTTCTCCCAGTGTGTGTGAGGGTATCTAACAATCTGATACACAGACAGTCTTGTGAGTTCTCTCCAAAACCTTGCTGGAACAGGGCCATGTAGAGGGAAGATCACAATAAAAATAAACTGCCATATTACTATCCATTGAGGGATATTTAACTATTAACTATCCTAGGCCAACATTTCCAGTATAGATGTCCATTGAAAACTAGCTTAATGTGACATTAATAGAAATCCCATGAAAAGGGTTCCCAGGTCAGAAACTTTTAACAACCACTGAATTAAATAAAGTTAAACAGGCTTCCTTACTGCAGGATTTCTCAGAGCCATATTTCTCAATATGTTAATGCTGTATTTTAAATCTCCAAGATGGATTCCTTATTTCCCAGATCTCTGTGACCATAAAACACTTTTTTTTTTTCATGTTGCATCTAGAGGGGACAGTGAGGAATTCTTCAGTAGTGCCCATTGATAATAACTCTGGTGCCTGTAGTCTCAGAGCTGGTGCCCTCATCTACCCTTGAGGGATGAAAATCAGTGGGCATAGATCCAACATAATCAGTGGGGAGTTTTTGTCTCTTCCTGGGACAGACAGATATATAGGGTAATATGTGAGGGCCTGCCAAAATATACCAGACCTACTGATCACCATACACTCCTACTGATCCATGAGGGGGACAAAGGATCATCAAAGAAAAGACCCAGGGAGCATCCTTGGAGCAGATAGCAACTACACTAACACTCATCTAGCTGTAAACATTTTGGCATCCTTCACTCATTCAAATCCTCACACAGTTTTAGGAGTATCCAAGATAGAAACTATTAGCCCTATTTACAGAATTTTTAAAAAAACAGAAACAACTGAAGTTCATAAAAGTTAAGGCACCTTTCCAAGGTCATTAAGCTTGTAATTAGAAAAACAAAGTATCAAACCAAAGTGTTCTAATTTTGAGGGCAATGATTTTCCACTGCACTAGGAAAACAAACAGCTTGAGGGAACAATAGTATGTTTTATACAAACAACAGTCCCAAGTTTTGGAAGGAGGAAGGGGAAAATCTTTTGCTTTGCGGATGGTGGCAAAGGGTAGGGGTTTTATCCCAGGCCCTGGCATCAAATTCCAGAATGACATAACTTTGACTCTTGACAGGTATTTTCTCAAGAAGAAGGAATAATGTGTTTTCTAGAAACTGATAGATTAAGACTCAAAGGGAGATTTTTAAAATGCAGATAAATTGTTACATTAAGTTACTGTGGTAGCTTACTACAGTAAGTTACTACTAATAAGTAGTTACACTGAAGAGCAGAAAGCATAAAAGAGGTGGGGGCGGGGAGAAAGAAAAAGGAAAAATGCCAGAACTGGCCAGTAATTCTCATGGGAAAATAACTTGTAATTTGGCTAGAAGCAATATTAGTATCTTCACTGTCTGAATACCAAGGCCCAGGGTATTGGATAATAAAGTGTTCATCCATGAGCAGTTTAAAAGCTTACACACTTGTGGAGGACCCAAAATTCAAAAGGATGACTGCTTAAAAGAATCATGATCTTTATCCATTCATCCGTTGATGGACATTTACGTTCTTTCCATAATTTGGCTATTGTTGAAAGTGCTGCTATAAACATTGGGGTACAAGTGCCCCTATGCATCAGCACTCCTGTGTTCCTTGGGTATATTCCTAGCAGTGCTACTGCTGGGTCATAGGGTAGGTCTATTTTTAATTTTTTGAGGAAACTCCACACTATTTTCCAGAGCGGCCGCACCAGTTTGCATTCCCACCAACATTGCAAGAGTTTCCCGTTTCTCCACATCCTCACCAGCATCTATAGTCTCCTGATTTGTTCATTTTAGCCAATCTGACTGGTGTGAGCTGGTATCTGAGTGTGGTACTATATGGCAATGAGAAAGAATGAAATATGACCTTTTGTAGCAACATGGATGGAAATGGAGAGTGTTATGCTAAGTGAAATAAGTCATACAGAGAAAGACATATATCATATGTTTTCACTCTTCTGTGGATCCTGAGAAACTTAACAGAAGACCATGGGGGAGGGGAAAAAAGAGAGGTTAGAGAGGGAGGGAGTCAAAACATAAAAGACTCTTAAAAATTGAGAACAAACTGAGGGTTGATGGGAGGTGGGAGGGAGGGGGCGTGGGTGATGGGTATTGAGGAGGGCACCTGTTGGGATGAGCACTGGTGTTGTATGGAAACCAATTTGACAATAAATTTCATATTTAAAAATTAAATTAAATTAAATTAAAAAAGAATCATGATCTAAGAAGCAATCTTGAGAATATTACTAGATCTAAAAAATAAAACCTAACAGGGAAAATGTAATATATTGGACTTAAGTCCAAAAGAATCAGCAAGTTCATGATGGGCGTATGTACTAAGTAGCAACCTGTATCAAAAAGAACAATGGAGGGGCGCCTGGGTGGCCAGTCGGTTAAGCGTCCGACTTCAGCCAAGTCACGATCTCGCGGTCCGTGAGTTCGAGCCCCGCGTCAGGCTCTGGGCTGATGGCTCGGAGCCTGGAGCCTGTTTCCGATTCTGTGTCTCCCTCTCTCTCTGCCCCTCCCCCGTTCATGCTCTGTCTCTCACTGTCCCAAAAATAAATACAAAACGTTGAAAAAAAATTTTTTTTTAAAAAAAGAACAATGGATTTTAGTTTGTAGCCTATTCTATGTGCATCAACAGCACAATACGGCCACAAAAGCTATTACAGATTATATTTTTCACTATAATTGACACTTTAAGCTGCCAAAAATCACAGTGTTTAAAATAATAAAATTGTACTTCATAGTCATGCCAAGGCTGATGAGGTGTTGAATGGCTTTTCTGTGCAGCTCTAGGTCCTGTGGTGACTCAGGACCTAGAGCTGCCTCCACTTTGTAGCTGTATCATCTGAATCGCATGATTCCCAAGGTGAGGCCTTTGGACTATATTGTTATGGATCATACTTGGAGGTGGCTTACATCATTTCTATTCATATTCCATTGGCAAGAATTAGTCACATGATCACATTTAGTAGCACAGGACAAGGAAATGTTCATAAATGTATATTTATTACCTAAGCACTAGCAATCTCTGCCACATAAACTCTAAAAATATTTAGCAAAATATAGCATGCAGAATGAGAGAGGTAATTGTCAGTTTTCTTTGGGGCTCTGATCAGGCCTCACCTGGCACTCAGATACTCAGCTTTAGTCACTCTAAAAAAGATTCTGAAACACTGAACCATGTTCCAAGGAGGACAACAGAACAATGAGGCCAAAATATTATCATATGGGGAGTAGCTATAGGAAATAGAAATAGTTAACCTACTGATGGGTCCAAGGAGACACGGTAGCTGTCTTCCAGCATATAAATGACTGTCACTTAAAAGAAATGTTAAAGTTCTACTTCAAGGTCCCATGTGGTAAAATTTAGCAAGTTTTGTAAAAGCGGGATCTGGCCAAGGACAGAATGCACTGCCTCTGTATGTCATTCTCATACAGAGATGTTCAAGCACACCTTGAATCACCAGTTGCTGATTGCCCAGATACAGTTCACCCTCATTATTCATGGATTCTGTATTTGTGAATTTGCCTACTCACTAAAATTTATTTTTAACCCCCAAATCAATACTCTTGTGCTTCTGTGGTCATTCACAGACATAAGCAGAGAAGCAAAACATTTGAGTTGCCCAACATACATGTTCTCAGCTGAGGTCAAACAAGCTGGCACACTGCCTTCTTATTTCAGCTTTTATATTATAAATACATGTCCTTTTGAAGTCTAGTTAGTGACACGTTTTTCACATTTGTGTGCTTTTTGTTGGTGATTTCACTGTTGAAAATAGCCCCCAAGTGTAGTGCTGAAGTATTGTCTGGTATTCCTAAGCACAATGTCTCTTACAAAGCAAAGAGGAGCATTAGATAATTTTCATTCAGGCATGAGTTTTAGTGCTGTTATCCATGAGTTGAGTGTTAATTAATAAATAATATTTATTAAATAAGGGGTCTTTAAACAGAAATACATATAAAACAAAGTTATATATTGATCACTTAATGAAAATACTGTTAACCGAGGTTCACAGGAACCTAACCTTTTATTTTACCTAGGAGCAAGGGTTTAATAGTTGCTAATTCAATGTTCATGATGACTATACAGAACATAACTACCACAACTGTGAAAATTAACTTTACAAATTAAAAAACAATAATAATCTTAGATGACAATTACTGCACACTTATCAAGCAACAGGAATTATAGCAGGCACTCTATAAGGATTGTCTTCTTTAATTTCTATAATAATCCCATGAAGCCAGTAGTTTACCCCTTTAACAAATAAAAAATGTAAAGATTTAGACTTATCTAAGGCCCCAGAATTCAAACTCTAACAGCCTTACTCCAAAACCTATAATCTTAATCCCTGCACTGTATGGAGTCTCACTACTTTTCCCACCCTGAACTGGTAAGACTTTTGCCTGAATCACAAACAACCCATGCCTGAAACTTTTGGTGTTTATTATCTCATTTCTCTCCCTCCTTTTTTTTTTTGTGAAAAAAAAATCACACAATAATACTATGAGAGGTTATTTTTCCATTAGACATATATAAAAACTGGGAGCCTATATACATTGCATTGCTTTCCAAGCCTCAGATGTACAACATCCATCAGCCCTTTAATAGTTCATTGGTAAGAAGACCAAGAACGCTGCCAAACATCCCTCCTCCTTGCAGACCAAAAGAAGTACTCACTGTTTACTTCCACAACAATATCTCTCTCTACCCATAGCCCCACTGCTGTGGTCAGAAGGAAAGGGAAAGAGACTGAAATATAGTACATCAGCCCTCCCTCCAGGTCCCTAGATCACTGAGGGCAGTGCTCTCCCTATGTCCTGTTGTTTCATCTTTCTGGGAGCCCTGAGTAAGGAATGGCGATGTAACCAGGATGTTGAATAGGCAGCATTCACGAAATACAATCAGCAAGGATCTTTGCTTTGCTTCCCACTACACTTTTAAATTTTATTCAGTGGAGGAAAGTTCTTCCTCTCACAGATGCAACCTTGGGCAATACCATATATTTTCAGTTCAATGTCAGATTACAAAATGACCCCAAGTGATGTTAGGTCACAAGAACAGGCTCAATTTGTCAATCAGATTATCTTGTCCTATCTTTCCCTTCCTGTCCCTGTCTTACACTTCCAAAACCTCGTCCCCATCTTACTGTCTTGCCATGGCTATAGTAGGAGAAGGTAAGAGAAAGAAGGTAGAAAGAAAGGTTTTATTTGATAACATTGCAACACATCTTCATGTTCTCTGCGTCTGTCAAGTGTTTAACACACTTATTTTTGAGGCACATTTGAGAACGCCTTGGGGATTCTCAAGAACTGTGATCCTCTGTTCTTGCCACTTCTGACTCAAGCAATGCATCTCCAATCTGTCTGGTCACCAGATTCCTTCTGCAGCTGCAAGGATTCCATCAGTGACCAAAAGTTTGCTCTGTCCACTGAGGTGCCATCAGTCATCCATGCCAACTCTCTCTCGTGCATGATTCATACCATGAAAAATCCTTGTAAATTTTTTATCTGAACAAATTCAGAGTATATAGGCTAATCCCAGTGTATCAGAAACAATTCATTCTTCCAGTGCCAAGACAGCTGGGCAGCCCATCCATCATATTCTAGATTCCCCATGCAGAAGGCAGACACCTGTCCATGGTACCTGGCTAACTTCAGGGGGCACATTTTAAAATCTCCAAGTAGTCTTTGGGAATGCAAGCTGGTGCAGCCACTCTGGAAAACAGTATGGAGGTTCCTCAAAAAACTAAAAATAGAACCACCCTATGACTCAGCAATTGCATACTAGGCATTTATCCACGGAATACAGATGTGCTGTTTTGAAGGGACACATGCACCACCTGTTTATAGCAGCAGTATCAACAATAGCCAAAGTATGGAAAGAGCCCAAATGTCCATTGATAGATGAATGGATAAAGAAGATGTGGCATATATATTCAATGGAGTATTACTCGGCAATCAAAAAGAATGAAATCTTGCCATTTGCAACTACGTGGATGAAACTAGAGGGTATTATGCTAAGTGAAATTAGTCAGTCAGAGAAAGACAAAAATCATATGACTTCACTCATATGAGGACTTTAAGAGACAAAACAGATGAACATAAGGGAAGGGAAACAAAAATAATATAAAAACAGGGAGGGGGACAAAACAAATGAGACTCATAAATATGGAGAACAAACTGAGGGTTACTGGAGGGGTTGTGGGAAGGGGGATGGGTTAAATGGGTAAGGGGCACTAAGGAGTCTACTCCTGAAATCACTGTTGCACTATATGCTAACTAATTTGGATGTAAATTTTTAAAAACTTAAAAAATAAAAAATAAAATAAAATCTCCAAGTAGTCTTGTTGAAGGTCAGAAGCAAGAGCAGGCACCTTCTAACCCCCTCCCTAGATGATAGAGGGGGCAAAGCTCACAACTCATCCAGCACCTTTCTCCAAAGAAATCCTTTACAAAACAACAACAAACAAACAAGCAAACCCTGCCTACAAACATCAAACCTCTCAATTCTTTTCAATACGCAAAGTGAGTAAAGGATTGAAAAGTCATAAAACCAGGTTTTAAGCACCTACTTTGAAATTCCAAACAGATGCTCTGTGTCACAATTCATTCTGGTGTCTGATATCGATCATATCTTGGTACCTTAGTTAAGATTCCAATTTAACATTTTGTATACATATATATTCCTTTTTCCCAAGATATAAAATGTATTTTCCAACCACTCAAGAATTTCAAAGGCATGGTTCTACGTGGATGCCATGCCATAAGCCATTTACAGCTATGCAAAGTAGTCTTTAAATTTTTAAATTTGTTTTGTCTTCTAAACTCACACAATTACAGTAATTGGAAAAATATGAAAGAAAGCAATAAACTTTTTACATAATTATTTCCTAAAGAGATAATGAAAATTCTTCTCTCAAACGTAAACCTGAAGGTTTAACAAGGGATGAAATCCCTCATGTATTGGGTACATGTTCTGCAAAATAAACTAGCACAGCACTTTTATCCAAAATGGCTATTAAATTTTGCCTAGGTAGGTATTGTTTTGACAACTTCTATTTCTCAGGGACCAACTCCATTTTTTTCTCCTTGTTTCAAGGTCAGTGATTAGTTCTTTATCTTCATATGTTTACATTAAAAAAATTCATTAAGGTTTAAAAAGGGCATAACTCCTCAAGTAATTCTTAACCTAGAGTCATTTCTCATTTTTTAAATTCTTCTTCCTTTTTTTAATATGGAATCAGAGCTAATAATTTTTTCTCTTAATTCTTCAGTTTTAATAGGGTCACAAAAAACATTTGCCCTGACTCTTGCAGAACACAACTATTCTTCTTTCCACATTGAGGTGCTTAAGTCACCTCAGTCCTCTCCTTGTACCTACAGCACATTATTCTCCAACCTAAAGGGGAAAGCCCCTGGAGTTATCAAAGAACTTCAGAGGGCATCTAGATACTAATGAGGCTGGACAAGAGTTCATGAGGCTTGGAGTGGCTGCCTATTATGAAGATGCTTGGATAGTATTATTTAAAACTAGCGAAGTTATTTATTTGAATACACACACAGTAAAAACCTTAGGGAAATACATAAAGTGTCTAGACACAAAGCCACAAGATATAAACCCAAAGACAAATTGAGCTTAATCATGTCACCTGCCTCCCATTTAATAGCTTGTGGTTTGCTTTCCATTACTCAGAACAGGGGTCTCCAAAATAAGGTGTGTGAGCCCAGGGGATAAACAAGATGATTCATAAGGGCCTGAGAGTAAAAAGTTACTTTCACAACTTTTATTTTTAGATACCTAAAATATAAGAAAGTAGTTAAGGATCTCTAATATTTTAAATACCACTGATTTCAAGGATTTGACAGTGGAGCCTTCAATCATTCATTTACATGAGCACATTATAACACACTTCAGTTTACATACTCCATGTGACATGGATTTACAGTTTATATGGAATACTTTTACTAAAATAACCATCACAAGGTGGAAATATGACTTATAGGTCTCTCAAAGAAGTTGTGGATTAAAGAAAATACTAATAAATCCAACGAATAACCAAAAAATGACAAGACAAACATTTCTCCCATTCCCCGTTTGAACTCTCAGTCACCCATAAAAGGTGGAAGAAACAAGGAGATAGTCAGACTTATCATGAGTTTACTTGACATGAGTTTACTTACAAAAATAAGTACAAAATCTGTTCCTTCTAGGCAAAAGTGACAGTGTAAGAGAGAGAAAGAGGAAATAACTTCTTTCCAAGAGAAACATGTGTTTTGGAGAAAGCATTCTGAAAACAAATGTTTAGAATATTTTGTTATATGATTTTTTCTGGAAATGGTATATATTATCTTCAAGAACTGCCGAATCTAGATTTTTTTTAATGTTTATTTAGTTTTGAGAGAGAGACAGAGACAGAGCTTGAACAGGGGAGGGAAGAGAGAGAGGGAGACACAGAACCTGAAGCAGGCTTCAGGCTCCTAGCTGTCAGCACAGAGCTCAACGCGGGGCTCAAACCCACAAATCATGAGATCATGACCTGAGCCAAAGTCAGACATTCAACCGACTGAGCCACCCAACTCAGTCCAACTGTATCTGGATATTTAAATTCACAATTTCCTAAACTGTTTAAAAATTTCCAGGTGAACAGTTTCAGTGGCATGAACACATTGTGAACACATTGTGTAAAATATGAAAACAATGCACTTTCAATTCATTCGTATATTGACAAGCAATTGACAGCAGGGAAGGTATAAACATACCAGATGAATTAAAACAAAAACTTTTGCATAATTGGTGGGTAGTTTTGAAAAATAATTTATAAGTGAAACCAACAGTGTACTTCTTCCACTTGAATCCATGTATCTTTGTGAGTTATCATTTTCAGCTGTGATACCATCAAAACTGCATATTAAAGAAAGCTAATCTGGAAATGATAACTTCAAACAGCAGTATCAGTGTTAAGCCAAGATTTTCAAATATAATTAGGCATATTAATTAACATCACTCTCATTAAGCACCATCATTATTATAAGACAGCCAAAAGGTATTATGAATCATTAATAACAAAAATAAAAATTATCCTAAATATTCATTTTACTTTCACTTATCTTTTTAAAATTTCCATATGTGTACATTTTATAATATATACAAATAGTACTAATACAATGTTAATGTAGATAATTTATGGAATATAAATATATTAAGACAAATGCTCAAATTTCTTTACTGAGAGAAAAGATTTTTTTGTGCAAACAAAGCAGAAACCACAGGCTTGGGAGCTAAAGTTCAGGCTTCCTGGTCTGGCACAGGTTTCTCTCATTCTAGCAGCCTCTTTTCCTCTCAGTTCCCCCCTCCCCCACCATTGTGCCCATGATCACCAGCACACGTTTTGGTCAGTCTGACTAGCTATCTCCTAAACACACCAAGCTCTCTCATACCTCTGTGTCTCAACCTAGAATGTTTTGTCCTCTCTTGTCCACTAAGAATTCCAACTTTTCCTTGAATACCTAGACCAAATGTTTACCTCTCCTGCAGAAATATTCTACACTCCCCTAAAAATATGTCAGCAAAGAGATCTGGTTTGTGAGGAAAGATAATAAAAGGGGGAAGGATGACCTTGAATCTCAGCTCCGCAACTTGATATCTTGATTTCTAGATAGATATGAGGAAGTACTGAAACTTGTTGATCTTTCCTCTTCTATGAAATGGAGATTCTGCATTGCCTTATAGCAAGAGTTGTCAGATGTTTTCTGTAAAAGGCCAGATAGTAAATATTTTTGGCTTTGCAGACAGAAGAGTCTCTCTTGTGACTACTCAATTCTGCCTTCATAGCACAATACATATGTATAGACAATACACAAGCAAAGTGACATGGCTGTTTTCTAATAAACCATTATTGATAAAACTGACTAGTGGAGGGGCACCTAGATGGCTCAGTAGGTTAAGTGCCCTACTCTTGGTTTCAACCCAGGTCATGATCTCACGATTTAGGAGTTTGAGCCCCATGTTGGGCTCCTTTCTGATAGTACAGAGCCTGCTTAGGATTTTGTCTCTCTCCCTCTCTCTCTGCCCCTCCCCTTCTCTCTCTCTCCCTCTCTCTCTCTGCTCCTCCCCTGCTCTCTCTCTCTCTCTCTCTCTCTCTCAAAATAAATAAATAAATAAACTTACAGAATTTTTTAAATGATTAATGGAAATGAAAATAACAAACCAGATGAACTTAACAATATATTCAGAACATTCCATCCTAAAGCAGCAGAATACACATTCTTCTCAAGTGCACATGGAACTTTCTCCAAAATAGGTCACACACTGGATTACAAATCAGGTCTCAACAGATAAAAAAAATATCAAGATCATACCATTCATATTTTCAGATCATGATGCTATGAAACTTGAAACTGACCACAAGAAAAAAATTGGAAAGCCCTCAAATACAAAAAGGTTAAAGTACATCCTACTAAAGAATGAATGGTTTAACCAGGAAATTAATGAAAAAATTAAAACATATATGGGAGTAAATGAAAATGAAAACATGACAGTCCAAACCCTTTGGGATGCAGCAAAGGCAGTCAAAGAGGAAAGTACACTGCAATTCAGGCCTATCTCAAGAAGCAAGAAAGGTCCCAAATACACAATCTAACCTTACACCTAAAGGAGCTTGAAAGGAGCAGGAAATAAAGCCTAAACCCAGCAGAAGAGAAACAATAAAGATTTGAGCAGAAATAAATGATAGAGAAACAAAACACACACACACACACACACACACACACACACACACACACACACACACAAAACAGTAGAAAGATCAATGAAACTAAAAGCTGGTTTTCTGAAAGAATAAACCAAATTGATAAACCCTTAGCCAGACTTCTCAAAAAGAAGAGAGGACCTTAAGAGATAAAATCATCAATGAAAGAGGAGAGATCACAACTAACACCATAGCAATACAAACAATTATGAGAATTCTATGAAAAAATTTATGCCAACAAACTGGGCAATCTGGAAGAAATGGACAAATTCCCGGAAACTCAAAAACTACCAAAACTGAAACAGGAAGATATAGAAATTTTTAACAGGCTCATAATGAGCAAAGAAATTGAATCAGTTATCAAAAATCTCCCAACAAACAAGAATCCTGGGCCAGATGGCTTCCCAGGGGAATTCTACCATACATTTAAAGAAGAGTTAATACTATTCTTCTCAAATTGTTCCAAAAATAGAAATGGAAGGAAAGTTTCCAAACTGATTCTATGAAGCCAGCATTACCTTGATTGCAAAACTAGACAAAGACCTCACTAAAAAGGAAAATTACAGGCCAATATCCCTGATGAACCTGGATGCAAAAATTCTCAACAAGATACTAGCAAATCAAATTCAACAGTACATTAAAAGAATTATTCACTATGATCAAGTGGGATTTATTCCTGGGCTGCAGTGCTGATTCAATATTCACAAATCAATCAACGTGATACACCACATTAATAAAAGAAGGGATAAGAACCATATGATCCTTTCAATACATGCAGAAAAAGCATTTGACAAAATACAACATCCTTTCTTGATAAAAACCCTCAAGAAAATAGGGATAGAAGAAACATTCCTCAACATCATAAAAGCATATATGAAAGACTCACACCTAATATCATCCTCAATAGGGGAAAACTGAGAGCCTTCTCCCTGAGATCAGGAACATGACAGGGACGTCCACCCTCACCACTGTTGTCCAACATAGTATTGGAAGTCCTAGCCACAGCAATCAGACAACAAAAAGAAATAAAAGGCATATAAATTAGCAAGGAGGAAGTCAGACTTTTACTCTTTGCAGATAACATAATACTCTACATAGAAAACCCAAAAGTCTCCACTAAAAAAAATGCTAGACCTGATACGTGAATTCAGCAAAGTTGTAGGATATAAAATCAATGTACAGAAATCAGTTGCCTTTCTATATACCAATAATCAAACAGCAGAAAAAGAAATCAAGGAATCAATCCCATTTACAATTGCACAAAAAAACAATAAGATATGTAGGAATAAACCTAACCAAAGAGGTAAAAGATCTGTGCCCTGAAAACTATAGAAAGCTCATGAAAGAAATTGAAGAGGACAAAAAGAAATGGAAAAACATTCCATACTCGTGGATCGGAAGAGCAAATATTGTTAAAATGTTGATACTACCCAAAGCAATCTACACATTCAATGCTATCCCTATCAAAATAATGCCAGCATTCTTCACAGGGTTAGAACAAACAATTCTAAAATTTGTATGGAACCAGAAAAGACTGAATAGCAAAAGTAATGTTGAAAAAGAAAACCAAACCTGGTGGCATCACAATTCCAGACTTCAAGCTGTATTACAAAGCTGTAATCACCAGCATAGTATGGTACTGGCACAAAAACAGACACATAGATCAATAGAACAAAATGTAAAATCCAGAAATGGACCCACAACTATGTGGTCAACTAGTCCTTGACAAAGCAGGAAGGAGTATCCAATGGGAAAAAGACAGAGTCTTCAGCAAATGGTGTTGGGGAAACTGGACAGTGACATGCAGAAGAATAAAATGGGACCACTTTCTTACACCATACACAAAAGTAAATTCAAAAAGTATGAAAGACCTAAATGTAAGACAGAAAACCATCAAATCATATAGGAGAAAACAGGTAACAACCTCTTTGACCTTGGCCACAGCAACTTCTTACTAGACATGTCTCTGGAGGCAAGGGAAAAAAAGCAAAAATGAACTATTGGCACCTCATTAAGATAAAAAAATTTCTGTAGAGTGAAGGAAACAATCAACAAAACTAAAAGGCAACTGATAGAATGGGAGAAGATATTTATAAATATATTTTGGAAAACTCCATTTCTATTTTATTGGATAAAGGGTTAGTATCCAAAATCTATAAAGAACTTATCAAACTCAACAACCAAAAAAACAAATAATCCAGTGAAGAAATGGGCAAAAGACATGAATAAACACTTTGCCAAAGAATACATCCAGATGGCTAATAGACACATGAAAAGATGCGCAAATATCATTCACCATCAGAGAAATACTAATCCAAACGACAATGAGATACCACCTCACACCTTTCAGAATGGCTAAAATTAAGAACTCAGAAACAAGTGATGTTGGCGAGGATGTGGAGAAAGGGGAACACTTTTGCACTATTGGTGGGAATGCAAACTGGTGCAGCTATATCTGGAAAATAGTATAGAAGTTCCTCAAAAAATTAAAAATAGAACTACCCTACATCCTAGTAGTTGCACTACTAGGCATCTATCCAAAGGATACAAAAATGCCACTTTAAAGGGGTATATGCACCCCAATGATTACAGTAGTGCTATCAACAATAGCCAAATTATGGAAAGAGCCCAAATGTTCATTGACTGATGAATAAAGAAGACGTGGTATATATACATGGAATACTACTCAGCTATCAAAAAGAATGAAATCTTGCCATTTGCAACAACATGGATGGAACTAGAGGGTATTATGCTCAGTGAAATAAGTCAGTAAGAGAAAGACAAAAATCATATGGTTTCACTCATATGTGGAATTTAAGAAACCGAACAGATGAACAAGGGAAAATAAGATAAAAACAGAAAGGGAGACAAACTATAAGAGATTCTTAAATACAGAGAACAAACTGAGGGTTGCTGGAGGGGAGGTGGGTGAGGGGATGGGGTAAATGGGTGAGGGACATTAAGGAGGGCACTTGTTGGGATGAGTACTGGGTGTTGTATGTAAGTGATGAATCACTGGGTTCTATTCCTAAAACTAATACTACACTGTATGTTAACTAACTTGAATTTAAATAAATTTTAAAAATAAAAATAATTAATTAATTTCAAAAAATAATTAATGGACCAGATTTGGCTCATGGACTATAGTTTGCTAATATCTGATTTATAGAATTGTGGTGAATATAAAAAGTAACCCGCACAATGTAAGTAAAGCACCTAGCATATAGGGGGTACTTAGTTTATTATGTTGTAGGCCTGAGGAAGCATCAGTATACAAAAACAAACATGATCCCTGCAGGCATGTGGTGGGGGGGGTTGATGGATATTAAACAATCACCCAAATTATATAATTAAACCCACCCACCCCCCCCAACTCCCACCAAACTTCACTTATTCAGACTTAAGTTGATCACTGTCATCAAAGGTCTATGAAAATCTCTTCTGCTGCCTCTTTGATTTGTCATCGTTCTATGAAGAAAACACGGATGGTGGTATGAGAGTGTGTAGCATGCTCTATGGAAGTGACACTACAACCTCAGAAATGAATTAGCTATGTAAAGGAATAAAAGAGAGAGAGAAGTGTGTTCCAGGCAGAGACCAACATGCACAAAGGCCCTGAGGAGGAAAACAGTTTGGTTCACCTTGCAAAACAAGAGGAAGGCAGAGTTTGTGGGAAGGGGGAGAGTTTGCAGATCAAGCTGGATAGATAGGGAGGGATCAAGAGACCCCATAGGACATGTAAAATTTTAGGGATTTCATTCTAAGTCCCAAAAGGAAGGCTTGAATATTCTTCAATGATCACATTTGTATATCCAACATATAGATGTCAGTGTGATTAATGTTATTATGTAATTATTAATGAGGGCAGCAGAAATATTTTGTGAACTGTTAATAACTAATAACTCTTTTGAAAATAATCCCTCCTTCAAAGTCTCCCCCCAAACCCCTTTTGATTGTGCCCTCTATTTCCTTCTGGACTATCTGATTCAGGCCACTGAGTTGTTTTAGTCCTGGAATGAAATATGTGGCCCAAGGTGGAGCACAGGACATTATCTCTACCTCTGAGAAGGACACAGAATGGCAGCAGTCATGGGGAGCGTGCATCACTCAAGCATAGCGAGGGCTCACAGCCTCTAGAGCACGAGAAGCCTGACCCTGTCCCAATGCCATGGGCAGCACTGTGGTAGCATTCTGCTCCACATGACTGCACAAGTAAGCAGTGAACCTCAAGTAGGGCCCAGCACAAGGAACATAGGGCGCTGCATGTCATCTCAGGTAAGGCACCTTCCCTGTCCTCCCCAAACCAGGTATTTAGGGAAACAATTGGCTAGGGCTTTGAAGGGGGAAGCAAGAAGTCTTGTGGAATCAGGGGAAATGCAAGCCATGAAACTGTGGTTAATAGTACCAGCTGTACTTCAGTTCCATTAGTGGGAAAAGACAAACATTTGGGTTAAGGCATAAAAGAAGAGGATGAAGAAAGAAAGGTAAATGGAAAAGATGAGAAGAGAAAGAAAGGAAGAGAGACTAACAGACACAAAGAGGAAATGTACTTATGGTCCTCTCTGCATGAGTGTTACTAAGAGGGAAGAGTAACAAAGGGAACCAGACAACAGCATAGGATACCAAGAAATGAAACCCACAATGGGGATAGAAACAGAAACTGAAAGGGGCAGATAAAGATGGACAGACAGAGCCCAAGGGAGAAAAAGTAAGGTCAATATATTTCTGAAGAGCTTTTTTCAAGCTAAATTGCTTTTATCACATCCAGCTGTTTGTGAACATGAGTCAGTTGTTGCCTGTTATCACTGACCTTTACAATTCTGATTATCTACTCAGCAATTAACTAGTATTCCCCAGACAGTCTTAACTCTGCACTAGAGGAGATAGCCACAACAGGTCCCTGGGTGGAGAAAGAGGGGACAGAATCTGCCAAGAAGGAAATTACCATTCTGGCTGCAGAACATTGATGCCTCATAGGCTTCTTGCCTGTGGCTCTAAAAAATAATAATCATACCATACATTTATTAAACTTAAAAAATACTACCATTTGCAACACAGAAATTGTTTTCCTCCGTTTGCCATCCTGCAAACTTAAGACAGAGTTGGGTTAAGTTACAGACTACTAAGGCACAGAGGTGGGAGGTGAGTGCCCTTGGCCTGGCCAAGCCACAGTCTCATTCTCACCCACCTTATCTCCTCAGTAATAAGGTAGAAGGTCTGATGCCTCACAGGACATCAGCCTGGAAACATTTGTTCTTCTGAACTTTCATTTCAGTACAATTTCTTTGATTCCGGTTTCAGGCAATGAGATTAGCAGATGGTTTCTCCAACACAACGCTGAGATCTTGGCATCTCTTTCAAGCACTATTTTTAGATTCTTCTCCTCACCTCCCCCCACTCTCCCACACACACACACATACACACAAGAGCAAAAGGAATTTGAGGCAGAGAGTGTAGACTTACACAAAGAACTTCAGTGGAGGGGCTGACATGGAGATCCTAAACCACTGAGCACTCTTCCTCCTCCAGCTCTATCATACTTAAAACATCCAATACTGAACCCCCAGGTTATTGTGCTCCTCATCACTCAGAGAATGAAACAGTTCCAATATGATGAGAAAGACATAGTTCCAGGCTAACAACATATAAATGTCCTAAGTCTAGAGTCATCACATAATTATCCAAATTATAAATTCAAATCATCCATGTATTCTATCAATAATGAGAAATTTGCATTTTTGCTTTTATCCACATAGATGAACAATAGTGCCTTTTTTGTTTCTTTGCGGGGGGTGGGGGCAGGTAGTAAGGAAGAACAGAAATTAAGCCTACAGTCAATATTGGTTCATATTAAGCAATGATGCAAATACAATTGCTCTGAAACTGGAATAGCTCCAGGATGAATTTCATGGAACTCAAGTAGAAAATGTGAATGGATGTAGGGTCCAAATGAGAAGTATGTTGATAGAAGCTGATGCCAAAGCATCAAACTAGGTCACTGCACCCTTTACCAGACATCATTCTAATCAGCTTCAATCAGCATTCAGTCTGGGTGAGAAGAGGAGAAACCCCAAAAACGTCATTGGTAACTATCTAACATTCCCGAGAGGTATTTAAAATCTTGTTCTTGCCTTCATTTCCATGGAAGTGGGGATGCAAATGAGTTCATGTAAATGAAAAGTATAGTTGGCAAAGCCAGGTTGAGGCAGGAGACTTAATCAATGGCCCCCAGTGCCAGGTGTCAGAGCCACCACCCAGCAAACATGAGGTACCAGAGATACCAGAATGCATTTTCCTGGCCCTCTTAATCTAGTTTCCCAGGCACAGATAAAACTGGTGTCTTAGGTAGAGATGAAAACTATAGTACAGAATATATATAAGGTTCTTAAGAAACACAACAAGTAAGGGGTGTGTACATGGAGGGATTGGGGGTAAACATAGTTCTTCTTACATATCTGTTAATTTAAATACATCATGGGCAGACTTCCCCCAGCTTCCTGAAGGGGGGAAAAAAAGGCCAAATGGATCATTTGTTCCTTGGCCCAGTCATAGAGTAGAAAGCAGATTACAGGAATGAGTGATGTCACTGGTATCCTCCCTTCTGCATAGGAGAAACACAGGATTTACATATTAGTTTATTTATTCCTCAGTAACAACTGCTTAAGGTAAGCACTATCTTTCAGCCCAATTGTACAGAATGGTAAATGTGGGCTTCAAAAAACTAAGCAGCTTACCCAAGTCATGAGCTAATAGGTGGCAGGTAGCAGACAAAAATGCAGATGTTTCTGATTTTAGAACCATGTTTCCTAACTCCTGTCTATACTGCAACACAGAAACTATTCTTCAGTGAAGGAACGGCAATTAAGGTGGATTAGTATCATTGAACTTTGATGAGTATGAGACCTAGTATGTTTTCTGATTACAATGACACTGTTAAATTCTGTCATAACAAAGAATTACTTTTTGTTTCTAAAAGAGAAAACTGTCCTGTTTTCCTCTCCTCACCCTCATCACTTCTAACACCAACTTCCAAGAATTATCACAGACCCCACAAGGTATCACAAGTGCCAGGAAACTGCCCTCTCTTGCCACTTCAAATACCAACTGCAAGTCCAGGTAGTCAGCTGTACTTCTAACTGACCAGCTATAAATTGGAGTTTCCCACAACCCCCTCCTCAGGTTTGATAATTTACTAGAACAGCCCACAGAACTCAGTAAAGCACTTTACCTGTTTATTATAAGATACAACTCAGGAGTAGCCAAATGGAAGAGATGCATAGAGCAAGGTCTTGGGTGGTATTGGGGTGCATAAAGATTCCATGATCTTTCCGGGTGCACCACCCTTCCAGAACCCCCATGTGTTCCCCAACCTGCAAGTTCTCCAAACCCCCTCAGTGAGGACATTTATGGAGGCTTCATTACATAGGCACGATTGATTAAATCATTGGCCATCAGTGAGTAACTCAAACTCCAGCCCTCTCTCTCCCCAGAGGTCAAGGAGTAAGGCTAAAACTTCCAACCTTTTAAAGATTTGATTGGTTTCCCCTGGCAACCACCCCCATCCTGAGGTTATCGAGGAGACTCCCAGCCACTAGTCATCTTATTGGTATACAAAAAGACACTTGTCACTTCAGAGATTCGAAGGGTTTTAGCATGGGCCAGGAAATGGAGGCAGAGACCAAATATATATTTATTATATCACTGTTTGTTTGTTTGTTTCTTTGTTTTACAGAAAACCCATGGTGCTGAACTAAGTTAATGCATATTAAATTCTTTTTAAAAATCAAGTCCTTGACCTAACAGAGCCTCATGTTGATACACAATGGGTTTAAGCTGAGAGTTGTGTTCATAATTAAGATTCACTTTGCAAGAAACCAAGCCTGAACACAGAAGTTGCTGTTACTAAAAGTCACATTGCTACAGTTTTATGAGGACTCTGAAAATGATCAAGCTAGCTTAGAAGAGAAAGATTTGCCAGAGAGCTGTCCTTGGCAATGCACAGTTCCTTGTTGAAATGAGACGCAACAGGAAACATGAAAATGCAAAGTTCATGGGAATGTAATGTATTTAATGGTCAAGACCAACTTATTTGGGGTAACAAAGTTAAAATAATGTGTTTCCAGGCAGTATCTCCCTGTTATATTCTATTACAGAGCAAATTGTTACAGCTACTAGACAAACTTCCTAGAAAAGAAGAGTCAGTATGCTCTCCCAGAATCATTGACATAACCTCGGCTTTAACAGTTAGAGTATATGGTTTCTATTCACAATTACAGACTCTTAGAGACACCCATGTACTCCACATCTATGTCTCTGGAAGAAAAAACCTCTTATTAAATTGATTTGCCCTTTGTCACTGTCACAGATATGTTTTCCCTGTTTTGACAGGTAGTTGTAATTCTATTAGCAGCCCATCGACTTCCCTGTGAAATCGATCTGTGTTGGACTGGCTGGATCTTCTTAAACTGGCTGATTTATTGCTTCTGCATGTTTTTAGAAAAAGAGAGCACGTGCACACTCACAAGTGAGCTAGAGTCAAGGAGCAAGAGAGGAAGAAGGAGAGAAAAGGAGACATTCCTCTGTCACCCCAGAGCATAAAGTATCTAAACAATATTTGAAAACAAATCATTTTTAGCTTCACTGTTGGCTGTATCCATGACAGGTGAGCTGTGACCTTTTGTCAGCAGACTACCTGAGATGCCTGCTGATGCTGGCCATATAATTGACTGCCAATTTCCCTTATTAATTTATTTTCCTGTCTCATGTATAAACTAGAAGAAATTGCTCACTTTGAATGTCCTCAATGTTTATCTATCATGTTTGCCTAATTTTTATGTTGTACATCACATCTCCCCATAACCAGAAAATGAGTAGTGCCTCCAGGTGTCCCTCCCTAAATGTGCCTGAAATCTTGTCCATTGGAAGGAAAGCACTCAAGCCAATTTTCAGGAGATCACAGTTTGCCAGAGGTCAGAGCCAGAAATCACCACTGATTTTTTTTTAGAGAACCACATCAGAAAGAAGAAGAAGGAGGAGGAGGAGGAGGAGGAGGAGGAGGAGGAGGAGGAAGAGGAGGAGGAGGAGGAAGAAAGGGAAGAAAGGAAGAGAATGAAAAGGAAAAGAAGGGAAGGGATGAGAAAGGAAGAAAAGGGAAAGGAATGGAGGGAAAGGGAAGGAAAATGAAAAATCAATAAACACCCCTGTCTTAAAGTTCCATCCCAAGATTTGTGATGGAATCAATCAATGCTAAATTAAAATAGCATGGGTAAAGACCAGGAAAACTGATAATAAGTTGATTTTTCCTGATACTAAAGAAAAAAACTTACTGCACAGTTACATTCCATTTCCAACTGAAAATTATTCTAAATATTCTAGTGTTAACTTCATGAACATAAATATGAATATTAACATCTCACAAGTACTGTTTGTAATTTCATCCTTGAGCAATACAGTGAAGAGGCTAATTTAAGCAGACTTACTACTAGAAAATACAGTTAAGTAGGAAAATTCCACTTTTGCACTCCTTCTTCTCCATTTACATATGTATCCCCTATATGTTTAGAGATTTTTGACCAATATACTCAACTCATTCTTACCTTCTAGGATAACACTGGAGCTTTCTCAGTCTTCTTTACCCAAACCTTTACAGATGTTAGGCCAGCAAAGTGATAAAGCAATGCTTATATAAATGATAAACTAACAAGATTCAGTGTATTAATTCTCCCAGATTTTGCATTTTTACTGGAAATGTTTATAAACACAATACTTTAATCAAAATAGAGACTAATGATGAGAACCCTCACCATCACTGAAGACAGATAAGTGGATGGAGGGATATTTGTCAGCAGGTGTACCTTTCAAAAACCTTCAAATGACACTCTTAGAAAATGTGCTGATTCTAAAACACAAACAGTAACTCTTCTGTCCTACAGAGCCCTGAGAACACTGACAATCCTGTATTGTGCTGTGCTGTCAGCTCAGTTAAGCTGAGACACCCTGAAGCTTCCAGATTAAAGTTCACCCAAAGAGAAGTTTGTACAAGATTGGAAGACAGAAGTGAAGTGACAAACTCTGCTCTTGGAAGGTGGTCATAGTTAGACATGGTAGCAAAGAGATGCAGAAGAGTCTGGTAGGGTCCAGCTTATCATCACTCTCCTCTCCTCTGCTCTGTTCCCAGCTCTCCTTGACAACAGATGGCCATGCTGGCCAACAGTGACCCCCAGACTCAGCTACAGACCCTCAGAGGTAACAGACACACAGAAGCAATGGCTTCCCGAACACTTTTCCATGGTCTCACTTGGGCAGCTTGATGAGCTTGGCTTCTCAGATCAGGCAACACAGACTTCCCTGCAAGTTCTAACTTGACAATCTTGGCCCATGCTTCAGGCATAATGGTTAGCAACTCCTTCTCAGATCCTCCAACTCCTCTTCACGACTGTACTTCCCCCTTTCCTCCCACATTTGTGTCAGGTCTCATCCCTATTTAAACAATCTCTTATTCCCCTAATACTCATAGTGCCCTCTGCTTCCTAACTAAACCCTGACTGATACGGTCCCCTGCAGAGGATCTTTATAGAGGCATGTCCTACACACGTGAGGCTGTGCACATGTGCAGGATTCACAGCCACAAGCTACTGTCTGTTACCAAGTTCCACAAACTTAAACCAACATTATCTGCCTAAATCTCTGATTTGTGTCATGGGAGATGAAACTTACAATTTGTTTTTTAAGATTGTTTATAATTTTTAAAGCTGAGCCTAATTTTCAATATGTGCTCTCTATGCATCAGCTAAATTAAGGAAGTAGATTCAAGTTTCAAAAACAAATTACTAATGGAGTGATCATCAACAACCATCTTAAAACCCCAAGCTAAATAGATCATACTATACCATTTGTCCTCTTAAGTAAGGTCCTAGGTCATGAATATTTATAGTTTCTGATCAATATTAGTCCTAAGTCAGAGGTTGAAATACTTTAGATCTCAGGACACAGAGTGCTTAGGACAAAAACAGATTCCAGAGTGTGTCCTAGCTAAAATTTTGAACAAGTTGGGAGGAGGGGAGCATCACTTTGTTTTGTTTTATTGTGGTAAGAATACTTAACATGAGATTTATCTTCTTAACAGATTTTTAAGCGTACAATACAGTATTATTATATATAGGCACAATGTTGTACAGCAGATCTTCAGAACCTATTTATCTTGCATAACTAAGAAGCATAGGCCACTGATCACATCCCCCAAGAAGCCAGTGTTTAAATAATGGCTTCCAGATATCATGATAACAGACTTGACTTAAGATGGAATCATATCTAACACTTATGTGCCAGAGATGCTATCCATTCACAATTGCTATTCAAATTTAAAATGAAATACATAGATACTGATTTCTAATTATTTATATTAAACTTGGATATTCTTGTAATGAAGAAAGAAGTGACTTGAGAAAAGTGTTGGAAGGAGACCAATGCAGTATGAATAATGGATAATCCACAAAGAAAAGCAGAAAATCAAGCACTGGGTAGTAAATAGATGGAATGGAGGTACAAAGAGATAATAGGGAAGGCCTGGAGATGTAAGAAAAGGGGAGAATTTACATGCACCCATCTATACATATACATGCTGATTATAAAGTGTAAGGGCCAAGGGGATTAGGAGATAAACATTGGGAGGGATAGACTGGTCAGCCTATAAATGCTGCCTTTGGGCCTGAGACTCACAACTAGGACAATCAGATTTGGTCAGGGCCTGGCTTATACTGCAATGGAAAGGTGACCTATGAAGGTGACTCGCTCTAAGACACCTCTTAAAGGGACCTGCTTCTGGCACTTACCATGACGATAACAAAGTAAAACTTCAGAGAGGAAAACATAAACTTCTTCCGTGAATTTTACTCCCATTTGCTGTATGGACTGAAGAAAAACAATCAAAGAACCTCATCAATAATATACCATAATCAGAGAACTCTAATTACAATTTTTTTTTCGTAGTGGGCTAATTTTTAAAATCTTATCTTTAAAACCATTGAGGCTAGAAAAATAATATAATATGCAGAGATTTTCTTGTTTGCCATTAAAATCAAGTGCTGATAAAGTGCTCAATATTGTACAAGCCATACTGACAAGCATAATAGCTGCCTCTGAAAAAAGCATTTTTTAAAACATCACAAAAGAGCACAAATAAAAGAACCAAACTTCTCTGAAGTTACTTGGGTGTCAGATTACATCTGCAAAATCAAAATTATATCCCAATATTCTTGTCTGATTTTTAATTTGCTTCAAGCCAAATAAACATGAATAATGAGAAAGAAATCTCAGCCTAGGAGCTGATAACATCATAAAGTACGTAAAGGACACTTGGTTGGTTTCTGTCATAAAATTCCATCATAAAATCACACCTGCATGAAAAAAGTTTTTGCCAGTTTCTGTCTTTTCCCCTCAAAATAGCCATCTCTGCCAAAGGACATTCAGTTTGATGCCAGGAACTATCAGTTATTAGGGCTTGTCAGCAGTCAGAAATCATTCAGATATATTTCCTGCACCCTCCCGAAGCTATAAATAAAAACTGTACACTACCACCTACTGAACAAAAGTATTTGGGCTTAAATGACAGCAGTCAGGATTTAAGTTAGATAGAAATAAATATTTTGTGATGTGGGAAGTTAAGATATTGGAAAGGGTCATATTGAGAGAGACTAGAGACACCCCCCCCACCTCTCTAAATGACTTGAAAACAAGATGTATTTTTCTCCAGGATACCACAAATCAAGAGCTGAGGTATATAATAACAAAAAAAATATTGTATCTATTCATTGCTCTATAGATTATCAGATCCTACAATACTATGATCAAATCAGAAAAGCAACATGGAGAAACTTAGTCCTCATCCTCCTTCTTCCATAAACTGTAAAACCTTTCACATCGTAACACCATTTCCCCATTAATCAAAATCACCAGAGAGGGAGGCAAACCATAAGAGACTCTTAAATACAGAGAACAAACTGAGGGTTGCTGGAGGGGAGGTGGGTGAGGGGATGGGCTAAAGGGGTGATGGGCATTAAGGAGGGCACTAGTTGGGATGAGCACTGGGTGTTATATATAAGTGATGAATCACTGGGTTCTACTCCTGAAACTAATACTGCACTGTATGTTAACTAACTTATATTTAAATAAGTTTTTAAAAATCACCCATAAATGTGGTTATTAACAAGCTTTATAACAGAAATCCAAGAATAATAGAAAGATCTCTGGACTCTAGGTCAAGAGATCTGGGTTCCAATTTCAACACCACTCTACTAGCTGTGTGATCTTATAATAAATCAATTAACTGCTCTAATCTCAAATTATTCATGAATAAAATAACTTCTTCCCTACCTACATCACAGGTAATGTCTATGAAAGTGCTTTGTAAACTGCAAAACGTAAATCATGTGATGGTGTCACTATCACTACATGACAAGTGTCTGTACAATCACATCCAAATCACAGAAAAGCAGATTGTGCTCAGTTAATAAGAAGATATAACACAGATTCAGTGGAATAGTAAGCAAACACCAACAGAATAGGGGCAAGGAACAAAAACCAACTGAAGTGTTTACTCAAGTTGTTATTGAACAGATGAGAATCACAAGGTCTCTGCCATACTTCATATTCTCTGGGTCTCCTGTGTTTTAGGAGACAGATTTGTCCCTTTCAGCTTTTCAATCCTTGATATGGTTTTGCTACACTGAGAATCACTGTGCTAAAGCTTACTGACATCCAGCTCTCAGGAGTCTAGACTCTTGTTTGACCTTAGAGAACATAGAATATGAATCATGGCTCTCTGTCTTAGGCCCATAAGGGCCTACATTTAAATTCTGAATGTAGGTTGGCCTATCTTTGCTCCGTGGTGCACTCTTAATCTGGAAGGCTTTAAACTTTTTGAATGCAGTCGCCTGGAAAAATAAACTTTCTTATAATTAGGAGATAACAAAACCCCAGAGATATCAGAGAAACTCATATAGAAATTCATATAGAATCACACAGCATTTCTGTAATGCACTTGTCACAGTAATTAAAATTACTTCAAGGTGCCTTGCAAAATATGAAAGTACTACATAATAATTGCAAAAACAGGTAAGTGTTTGATGACAGATATGGAAAAAAGATGAGGTGTGGCAGATAACTTCTCTTTTCTTTTGAGGTCTAATATAATAGAAATAAATTGTAAAGTCCAAAGAGGCATTCAAATTTCAAAACTCAGCTGCAGACATAACCAAGTACTTTATGGTCTATTTTGTGGCTTCTTTCTTCACAAAATTCATTGAATCTGTTTTACACTTTGACCATTAAAACAATATATAACTTGAAATTGCACTACATTTCTCCAGTAGTTAAAAGAGGCATCCTTAAAATGAAGATGCTTTTATGATAGCAAAGATGACTCAACACCTAAATGCATGATTTCTATTGATGATATCTGAACCCATATTGCTCAAATTGGCAACTGCATATAAATACACCAAAAATAATTCAAGGGATAATTTTCTATTTAAGAGACTATTTAGTCTCTTCAATTACCCGTACCCATTCTGGTATATGATTTTTAATCATCTTAGATTATCCCTCCAACAGAGGCCTGGCTTTATTATTTTGCCTTGCTATTTCAAACATTGAGGTTATAGTCTGTTCCTTATTTTGAAAAACGTGTGTGCTCCTGAAAGCTAATAAACCAATGTGTATTTACAATGTGTTAGGTTTCATACTCTGTTAGGCAGTAGCAGACACAGAAGATGGTCTCCACACAGGAATCAGCCAAATATCAAGCCTATGGATAATTGAGCACTAAGCTGTGCCACAGAATACAAATGCTCTAGAAGAAAAGAACACTAAGGAATGAAATGGTTCAATATAATCTCCCTGGAGGAGAGGAGTTGAACTGATCTTTGGAAGATAATTTAGGATCAGAGGGAGAGTTACTGGATTTTCAAGTTGGGAAAAGATTATGATAAAATTCTTTGAAGAAATCAGCCCAAAGTCCATTCTGCTTGGAAGCAAGAGATGATGTTAGAAGATAAAGAAGGATAAATTTGGCTAAGTAGAAAAATCATTTTACAGAATCTTGAAACTTAACAAAGAAATCAAGCTTGATGCAATAAGCCAAAAGGAAGCCATTAAGCCTGTTCATGAACAAGGATGTAACATGAAAGATTAGTATTTAAGGAAGCTTTAGGTAACAATTATATGCATGGGATTGAATGGAAATGACACTGAAAGCTGGGTCACCAGTTTGGAGGCACTTATATAAGCCTAGATGGCAGTATCAGAATCAGAAAGAAAAGGTACAAGACTGAATACCTGTAAGAGAATTCACTGACTATCTAATTCAAAGGCCTCCTTTTTTCAAATGTGGAAACTAGGGCTTCGGAAGATTGTATGGCCTCATATGTGGAATTTAAGAAACAAAAGAGATGAACATAGGGGAAGGGAAGGAAAAAGAAGATAAAAACAGAGAGGGAGGCAAACCATAATAGACTCTTAAATACAGAAAACAAAGTGAGGGTTACTGGAGGGGTGCTGAGTTGGGGGGGATGGGCTAAATAGGTGATGGGCATTAAGGAGGGCACTTGTTGGGATGAGCCCTGGGTGTCACATGTAGGTGATGAATCACTAAATTCTACTTCTAAAACCATTATTACACTACATGTTAACTAACTTGGATTTAAATTTTTTAAAAAAATCACAAAAAGGAAGAGCAAATTAAATCCAAAGCAAGATGATGGCAGGAAATAATAAAGAGCAGCAATCAGTAAAATTTGAAATAGAAAAACAACAGAAGAGTGTCTCCCCCATCTTAGCACTTACTGTGCTGTATAGATCCTATCATTCTAAAATACCATGAATTCAGAGCTAACATTTTCTTGGAGTGGCCAATAGGTTCCTAAAAGACTGATTTTCTCCAGAAGTCAGCCAGGAAAGAAGAATTTGAAGGTCAGTGTCTGGGGTTGGCAATGCAGGTCTTAGCCAGGACAGCTGAAGAGGATTCCCTCAACAATGCTAAATAAAATGCCCCCATCTCAGGGAGCTGCAGTGTCAGGAGACAAGCAAACAATGCTGTGATAACAGGGCCATGTGCTATGATGAACATCAGCACAGTCTGCGTGTCTCAGTTGGACAGAGACAGTGCAGTTAAATTCTGAGATCGATAATGCATCAGCATGGAAAGAAGTAGAAGGATCCACACAGAACAGGGATTATTTTTATGTTTAATATTACTAGAATAAAACATGCTGAATTGAGGGGTAAAAAGGAAAACTGTGTGGCTTGCAAAAGTCAATCATCTTCCAGTTAGCAGCAGTCAGGACTGAAACCCAGCTTTCTGAACATCTAGAAAATTGAATAAATTTTGAAGAAAGAAATTGCAGGACTTGATTATAGGCAAGTTTGACAATAATAATGATGGAAAGCATAAAGCTTACCTCTATGACTTAGAATCTAGAGGTAAATGTTTTAACAGTGCTACAATTAACCATGAGGGAAATAAGAACACTTGCTTGGGGGAAAAGCTGATTTAGAATTTTATTATGTTGAATTTCAGATGATGGTAGAATACCTAGGTGGACAATTCTTACAATAATTGAAAATAAGGAACTATTCAGGGCTGACAGCCCCATTCTATAGCTCCTACCCAGACCTCTCTCCAGGTCACTGGACAAATATTTATTGTCACTCAACTCAGAAACCTGAGACTCATCTTCATCTTCTTCTTTTACCTAACTACAGCCATTCAGTGACCAAATCCTTGGTGATTTATCTCCTTGCTGTTTTGTCCATCTTTACTACAGCCATCTTGGTTTAGACCCTTGTCAACTCATGCCTGGTTTATGGCAATATTTCCATTGTCTGCTCTGGATCCCATTTTAGCCTTCCTCTATGTAATTACTAGGATGGTCTTCTAAAGTACAAGTCAAATCGTCATGTTACTTCTTTACTTATAATTCTTTAATTGCTATTCTCATATATGGAGTTTTAGGCCTCATAATCTTATCCTTGTTTCCTTCTAAGAGCTTCAAACGATGGAAATATATGGAATTTTCTGAATGATCTATCTGGTTTACAACTCGGTAGCTTTGATTGGATAACCCTCTCTTCTTGGATTGCCCTTCTCTCCACATCCCCCCTAGTCATACTTTCCACCCCTCTTAGCTATTGAACAACTACCCCTATTTCAAAACTGAACTCAAAAACGACCATCTCTATGTAAACTTTCCTGATATTGCCTCACTCAGTAGAACTGATGAGCTTCTCCTTTATGTCTCCTTTGTACATAACCCATATCATTGTATTACAAGTGTAGTTGAATGCTATATCTTCATCTAGATTGGATGGCCTTTGAGAGCAGAAACCATAACCTATTCATTACTACATCTCCTAAAAGAGAGCCTGGTTAACAGTATGTACTTCATAAAGGTCTTCATTTATGCATTATATATAGACACCTGAGATATTGACCACTTGAATGAGACTGGAAGTGCAAAATTTCCAAACAGATTGCTTCAGAGAGCTAGATGACACTTAAGGTCTGACAACAGCTAAAGAGGCCATAAAAAAAGACAAGGAATGATAAGAACTTTCTAAAAAGCCAAGGAAGAAAAGAGTTTAAGGAAAAAATGGGAGGAAATCATTTAAAGGGGAGTTAAAAATATTAAAAGATATTTATAAGGCTATATTTATATTTATAAAATAGATTTATAATTAGTATAGCGGTGTAAAATAAACCAATCCAAATCTCAAAAAAAGGGCACATCCTGACATTGATTTGATAGAATATATGATTCCAATAAAGAGTTAAATATGAAATACATACAGGTAAGTGCTCATGTAAAACAATGTTAAATGAAAAAGTAGCAGATAATGTTGCCTAACTCATTTATTATAAGCATATAAAGAAATATGGGTTTAAACTTAAAAATTGAAGATTAATTAACATAGTTACTGCACTAAAACAAGGGAATTAAATAGATTTTTTTCTGAAATATTTGTTTCATTTGAAAGTTTAATTTTTTAGATAATGGGTGTTATCAGTATTAAATTCAATAAAAAAGGTTATTTATTTATAAATAAAATCATGTCTTACCTCAGCTTAATAGTTCCTACTCGAAAAGTATATAGCACTATAAAGAAACAATGTATAACAAAAATTATTGAGTCACAATGTCTTTGCTTTTAAGTTCAAATTTTTATATTTTTTTAAATAAGGCATACATGTATTAACTAATATAATGTTATTTTACGTCTGTGATGGCCCTCTATTTAAAACACAGATAACCGATATTTGACTTTACTAGTTCTGTTTCCTGGATTAAAGTTTCCAAAAGTTCTTTATAAGTCAATTGCATGTTAAGTCAACCAACAAATATATATGGAAGACCTAATTGTTAGAAGTAAAAGTGTTCAGGATACCAGATCCCTTTATTCCTAACCACCCACCTGGGGCCATGATTACTTCCTTGAGATATCATAAGATAAGGATTGGGTGTAGATAATAGGTTGAAATAGGAGAGCCAAATTAAAATGCCCCAGGCAGGCAAGGTAAATTAATGAATCGAATCAAGCTTAAAAGCACATGCCTGTCCATAAGAGAACAGTAGCTACTCAATTCCATGACAGGTTGCTCTAAAGAAATGCCAACTCAGTGTTGCCACAGCTTCACATTAAGCAAGAGAAGGAAGAAATCCAGATTTATCTGTGAAATCTTCCAATTTAAATGTCTCTTGAGTGAATGATGATATTAGAGAGTAATCGGGGCCTACAGTTCTAGCTGGGCCTAATTACTGCAGGTCATACATTGAAGGTCATAGCTTGAAAGTTTTATTTCACTTATTCAGTGTTTTTAAAAATGTGAGTTTCTGCTCCGTTCCAGGCACTGAGTTAGGCAAATTATTAGTAGGAGTTATTAAGGATACATGCCTATGGCCAGTCCCCTGAAAAAAAGTTCACAGAGGAAACTAGGGAGCCCCAATCAGAAAATCAAAAGGAGAACTAGTGTGTACTATGGAATAGAAGCCAAGAAACTACAGAATTCCAGTGACATAAGGACTGACCAATGTTAGAATTGGAAATTAGGAAGTTATGGGTAACATTAGGGAGAAACATTTTTTTTTTTTAATTTTTTTTTTCAACGTTTTTTATTTATTTTTGGGACAGAGAGAGACAGAGCATGAACGGGGGAGGGGCAGAGAGAGAGGGAGACACAGAATCGGAAACAGGCTCCAGGCTCCGAGCCATCAGCCCAGAGCCTGACGCGGGGCTCGAACTCACAGACCGCGAGATCGTGACCTGGCTGAAGTCGGACGCTCAACCGACTGCGCCACCCAGGCGCCCCAGGGAGAAACATTTTGACAAGTGCTAGGGACACAGATGCAAGAGCATACAGTAGAGACATAAATGGATGAGAGGAATTTAAGGCAGCAAATATGAACCACTGTTGAGAAGTTTAAATAAAAAAGAGAAAAAATTGTTTGTACAATAGCTATAGCATAACATGAAGGAAGAATTTAAGAATTTTTAAGGATGATAAAAACTTGCAATCTAAGGGGCAGCAGGGCAAGGGGTTTATATACAATGGATATTTAGGATTTGGGAGAGAAAATGGAAGACTGAGAGAGAGGAAGGTTCTAGGGGATGGAAAAGGGGGAGCATCAGGGTCCAGCTGAAAAGAACTGACCTTGAGCAGGATGAGGCAATTCTTATCTTATGAGAATAGGAGAAAGAAAATAGGAATTGGGTAAAGATGAAAGCAAGTATCTACATGGTGGGGGCAGGAGGGAGCAATAAAAGGGTCTTAATTTTTCTCAACGTAAACCTCTTCTCTAGAGAGTTTTAACAGACCACATATAAACCTCAAAGACTTCTCTTTATCCAATGGCCCATGCATACTAATCCACAATCCCTTTCCCCAAGCTCATACCTTGAGGTTGGCATCATAGAGCTTATCATTTCAATAGCAGGGGAGGAAAGAAAAGGAAAAAAAAAGAAATTTTCATATCTTCTGATCCTAAACTAAAATTATCTGACACCTAGGCTGTTTTTTGTTTTCTAACTAGCCATCCAAGAGTATCAGTATTTGTACAAGTCATCCCCAGACCCCATCTGCTGAGTGTGGAAAAGAAAGAGAGCACCTCCAGAAGGAAGTTTTCAAAGAAATCCTAGAGAAATATTGCCCAGTTCCAGCAGTTTCCATATGCTCTATGTTGCTTCTACTAAATAAGCTCAACCTCTTGTGGGAGAGTCTTGGTGGAATCTTATTTTTCCCCTAGCCCATAAGAAGGCTTTTTCCCTAGCAAAGGGACCAAGTCTTAACATCCTTATATGAATAGTTCATTTCAGAATATCTTCTGAAATAAAATATCCTGAAATTCTAGAAAATCATCATAGTCATCTGAACTCAAGCCTCTTTGCATATGCTCTTTAAATAAGCAACATAAAATCAACAAAAAACACAAATAAAGCCACACATGTCCCTTCAACATTACTAAGGGACAAAGAATAGCATGAATTTTAAATTACCATAACTTATGAGAAATAAACACCACATTCCAACAAAACTCCCTCAATCACTGCAAGCTTGTGGCTATGAGAAACGGGAAAGGGAGGCATAAAAGACTCAGTGAAAAGGAGCAGAGGGGAACAAAGGACTAAGACTAAGCACAAACAAATTATCTTTAGAGGGACAAAGTCCAACACTAAGTGTCAAAATTCAGAAAACAGGACTGTAGTTCACAGGGCCTGCTACAGGGAAGGAACAAAGAAGGAAGAAGGATAGAAAGTGACAACTTCCAAGAGCATTTCTTCTGGAGAGAATCATATTAAATAGAGAAAGGATGGTGCCTCTGGGAGGTATGGCATCTATTTCTTGAAGTGAAATAAAGAAGGGGAAATAAAAGTCCACAGAAACAAAAAAAGAGAAAAGAAACACCAATCCCTCCACCTGCACCAGTACTACTAACATCACTGATTAAACAGACTGAACTTGAGGAAACAGTGTTCTTAAATTAGAAACCCTATCAAAAAAAAAGAGACAAAAAAAGAAGCCCAGGAATAGCAAAAATAAAACTAACTCCATGTAAATCTACCATACAAAGAAAAGATCCCTCAAAAAAAGTAATGAGACAGAAGAAAACAGTAACAATACTTATAATTAAATTGAGTAACAACAAATAAACATTTTGAAAATTAAATTAGATTTATAAATTAAAAACAATAAAACTAATGAGAAATAAGTTTTCTTTAAAGGTTTTTTTTAATGGAAAACATAACTGATTAAATAAAGAAATTGATATAGAGAACACACCATCTCAGGAAAAAATTAATTAAAAACTTCCCAAACAAATTTAAATATATATTTAATGAGGTATGTTGAAAAAGGCAGAATAACAAGCAAGATAAAGAAGTAAGTGAAAGAGTTCAGGGAAAAATGCTTAACATGGAAAAACAGGAAAACAAGGTCCAACATACATGTAATTGGAATCCCAGAATAAGAAACACAAAATAATAAAACAGAACTAAAATTTTAAAGTATAATCAAGGAAAATATTCTGGAAATGAGGGATAACGAATTTTACATACTTAAAGGTATGCATAAGAAAACTAGATAAAACAGTCCTATTAAAACTACTTGACTTCAAAAACAAACAAGAAAATTCTCAGAACCTACAGACAAAAAGGTCAAATTAGTTACAAGAGGAAGAAAATTTGACAGGTATGAGACTTTTCGAGAGCAATATAAAAAGCAAGGTAGCAGTGGAACAACATTCCCAAGAAATTTGTGAAAAGGAAAGAGTAAGGAATTTTATATTCAGGCAAGTTGTCCTTTGAAGCTGTAGAAAACAGTTTTAAATGTGCAGAAACTCAGAGAATATTGTATACATGTGCCTTTCTTAAGGAATAAAATAGAGAATGATCTTTATTCAACCAATAGAGAACTGGGAAAACCAGCAAGACACTCTGGTGAACATTAAATATCCTTAATTGTGGAACTCAAATAAAAAAAAAAGAGTGGAGACTTTCGTCAAAAAGTAACATGTAAACATTGTATGTAACAAAGTAAAATAAATGCAACTAACAGGAGGATAAAGAAGAAAAGTGGAAAATAGAATAAAGTCATTATACAGGTAATAAGAGGGAATGAAAGGATATGCTTTAAAATTGACAAAAGAGATTGCAAATTGTTAAGTATGAAAGACAAGCATAAAAGAGCTATAAGAAGTATGAACAGGGCCAAGATGGCAGAGCAGCATGGAAGGGTTTTTTTGCCTCTCTCACCCCTGAAATGCAACTAGATAAGCACCAAACCATCTTGCACATCTAGAAAACTGAACTGAAGATTACCAAAACAATCTGAAAAAACTGAACTACAGAGCTTGGCAGGTGCACTGAATGGAAGGAGAATTGGGGGAGAGAGAAGCCACGGAGGCTAGGGAGCTGTTTTTGCTTGCAGAGAGAGAATGAAGACAGGGGGGAGAGTACAGGAAAAACACTCCCCCTTAAATCAGCTAGAGAGAAAGAGAAAGAGTGGAAACACCCATAAGGGACTTAACAAGAAAGGGAGAAAGGAGAAAGGAGAGGGGTTTAAATACCTTTAAGACTGTATAAGCAGAGGAGTGCAGAGCCTGGTGGGACTCTGCAGCTAGATACCTGGTGGGACTCTTTGGGAAGAGTGAATCCCCAGGAGCAGTGATGTCTGAGAGGTCCTCAGGGCACACAAGAAGAGGTGGTTCCCCTGCTGAGGAACATTTGGTAGAGACTATGCATCCTCCCCACAGGAAAAGGTCCCAGTGGATCCCAGAGAACAGCCAGGTTTGCTGGTATTGGAACAAGGATATTAAGGGTGAAGCCTGGCACCAGATGTGTGTTGTAATTTACCATAATCCCTGAAATGCTGTTGCCACATGATCCTTTGAACTTTTTCTGGAATGGGCTGGCATCTGCCCGCAGTCTCTGGGCATCTACAGCAACACAGTCACGTGAATGTTCCTGGGAGGGACCGGCACCCAGCCATTGCTCAGCGAGATCCTACCCCTGGAGGGCCTGAGCAGGTGAAAGCTGCAGGACCCTCAGAAGTGAGGAGTTCAGCTCCATCTGAAATAAAAGCTCAGGGGGGAGATGCTACCTGGCAGGCTGACAGTTTGGTCACGGACAGTGTAGAAGCAGGGAGTGGATGGAAGCTGGAGACAAAGGAGGTGTACTTGATTGATGGTCAGCAAGAGAAGAGTTCTTACACTAGAGACTGGGTAGCTGGGTGATGCATTTTCACCCCTCTTGTGCATGCACATACACACATACACATGCCACATGATCCACCCCAGTAAACTAAGCAGTGCCATGTAGTGAAGAACAGAGCCGTTACACAGCTCAGCATGCTCTGGAGGAACACCACAAGTCTCTCCACCTGCTTAGTTTGCAGGCTATGAAGTGCTTAATAGTCTGACTTCTAGGGGAAACTGGATGTAATTTCAATTGTATTACATGCTGTTTGCTGATCCATCTGTTCAATTTTTTTTTCTTTTCTTATTCTTGGATACAGAAAGAGAAAAAAAATATTTTTATTTTCCGTTTTTATAAAAAAGATATTTCTTGGGGCGCCTGGATGGCTCAGTCAGTTAAGCGTCTGACTTTGGCTCAGGTCATGATCTCATGGTTGGTGGGTTTGAGCCCCATGTCAGGCAGTGTGCTGACACCTGAGAGCCCAGAGCCTGCTTCAGATTCTGCGTCTCCCTCTCACTTTGCCCCTGCCCCACTCATCCTCTGTTTCTGTCTCAAAAATAAATAAACATTGAAAACAAATTTAAGATATTTCTTTACTTTTTCTCTACTATATTTTTTACTTCTTTGTAATTTTTTTAACTCTATTTTCTTTTCATCATTTCATTTTATTCTATTTAATTATATTCATTTTTATTAATTTTCAAACACATTCCTTTTTCTTCCTTTCTTTTCTTTTCTTTCTCTTTTTTCTCTATCAAGCTTCTTTCAACAACCAGACCATTACAAACACAGGATCTAGCATCATTTTTTTAATTTTTTTGTGTTTTTTTTATTTTTAAATTTTTCGTCATTTTGTCTTAAATTAATTCTTTTTCTTCCCTAAAATGATGAAACAAAGGAATTCAACCCAAAAGAAAGAACAGGAAGAAATGGCATCCAGAGACTTAATGAACACAGATACAAGTAACATGTCTGAACCAGAATTTAGAATCACGTTAATAAGAGTACTAGCTGGGGTTGAAGAAAGCATAAAATCCCTTTCTGCAGAGATAAAAGAAGTAAAACCTAGTCATGAAGAAATTAAAATTGTTATAACTGAGATGCAATCTCAAATAGCTGCCACATCAGACAGGATGGATGAAGCAGAGCAACCAATCAGTGATAGAGAGTACAGATTTATGGAGAACAATGAAGTAGAAAAAAAGAGGGAAACTGAGGCAAAAGAGCACGATATAAGAATTAGTGAACTGAGTGACTCTTTAAAAAGGAACAACATCCAGATCATAGGAGTCTCAGAAGATGAAGAGAATGAGAAAATGGTAGAAGGTTTATGAGAGCAAATCATAACAGAAAATTTTCCTAACCTGGGGAAAGACACAGACATCAAAATCCAGAAAGCACTGAGGGCTCCCATTAGATTTAACAAAAACCAACAATCAACAAGGCGTATCATAGTCAAATTCACAAATTCACAAAAAGTCAAATTCACAGACAAGAAAAGAATCATGAAAGCAGTAAGGGAAAAAAAGTCCTTAACCTACAAGGGAGACAGATCAGGTTTGCAGCTGACCTATCCACAGAAACTTGGCAGGCCAGAAAGGAGTGGCAGGATATATTCAATGTGCTGAATCAGAAAATATGCAGCCAAGAATTCTTTATGCAACAAGGCTGTAATTCAAAATAGAAAGAGAGATTAAAAGTGTCCTAGAGAAACAAAGACTAAAAGAGTTCATGATCACCAAACCAGCTGGCCAAAAATTTTAAGGGGACTGTCTGAGAGGAGAAAAGATGAAACAAAACAAAAAACACCAAAAGCAACAAAGACTAGAAAGGACAAGAGAACACCATCAAAAACACCAACTCTACAGGCAACATAATGGCAATAAATTCATATCTTTCTGTATTCACTCTAAATGTCAATCGACTAAACACTCCGATCAAAAGACCTAGGGTAACAGGATGGATAAGAAAACAAGATCCATCTATATGCTGTTTACAAGAGCATTTTAGACCTAGGATACCTTCAGATTGAAAGTAAGGGGATGGAGAACCATCTATCATGCTAATGGTCGACAAAAGAAGGCCAGAGTAGCCATACTTATATCAGACACCTAGATTCAAATTTTTCTTAATGTTTATTTATTTTTGAGAAAGAGACAGAGCATGAACAGGGAAGGGGTAGAGAGAGCAGGAGACACAGAACCTTAAGCAGGCTCCAGCTCTGAGCTGTCAGTAGAGTCCAACGCAGGGTTCAAACCCACAAACCACAAGATGATGACCTGAGCCGAAGGAGGAGGCTTAACCAACTGAGCCACACAGGTGCCCCCAGACAATCTAGATTTGAAAATAAAGACCATAACAAGAGACAGAAGGGCATTATATCATAATTAAGGGGTCTTGCCACCAAGACATAAAAATTGTAAACATTTATGCTCCAAACGTGAAAGCACACAAATATATACATCCATTAATCACAATCATACAAAAATTCACTGATAATAATACCATAATAGTAGGGGATTTCAACACTCCAGTTACAACAATGGACAGATCATCTAAACAGAAAATCAACAAGGACACAATAGCTTTGAATGACACACTGAACCGGATGTACTTAACAGATATATTCAGAACATTTCATCCTAAAGCAGCAGAATACACTTTCTTTTCGAGTGCACAGGGAACATTCTCCAGAATAGATCACATACTGGGACACACTTCAGCCCTCAACAAGTACAAAAAGATCTAGATCATACAGTGCAGATTTTCAGACCACAACACTATGAAACTTGATATAAACCACAGGAAAAAAATTGGAAAGACCACAAACTTGGAGACTAAAGAACATCTTACTAAAGATGAAGGGACCAACCAAGAAGTTAAAGAGGAAATTTAAAAGTACATGGAAGTCAATGAAAATGATAACACCACAACACAAAACCTCTGGGACGCAGCAAAGGTGGTCATAAGAGGGAAGTATATAGCAATCCAGTCCTTCCTAAACAAGGAAGAAAGGTCTCAGATACACAACCTAACCTTACACCTAAAGAGCTAGAAAAAGAAAAGCAAATAAACCCCCAAATCAGCAGAAGATGGTAAATAATAGAGATTAGAGCAGAAATCAATGCTATCGAAACAACAACAACAACAACAAAAAATCAGTAGAACCAATCAATGAAACCAGGAGCCAGTTCTTTGAAAGAATTAATAAAATTGATAAACTGCTAGCCAGTTTGATCAAAAAGAAAAAGGAAGAGATAAATAAATAAATAAATAAATAAATAAATAAATAAATAAAATCAAGAATGAAAGAGGAGAGATCACAACCAACACTGCAGAAATATAAAAAATAACAAGAGAATAATATGAGCAATTATAGGCCAATAAATTGGGCAATCTGGAACAAATGGAAAAATTCCTAAAAACATATAAACCACCAAAACTGAAACAAAGAGAAATAGAAAATTTGAACAGACCCATAAACAGTAAAGAAATCTAATTAGTAATCAAAAATCTCCCAAAAAACAAAAGTCCAGAGCCAGATGGCTTTACAGGGGAATTCTACCAAACTTGAAAGAAGAGTTAACACCTATTCTTTGAAGCTATTCCAAAAAATAGAAATGGAAGGAAAACTTCCAAACTCATTCTGTGAATCCAGCAGTACCTTGATTCCAAAACCAGACAGAGACCCCACTAAAAAGGAAACTACGGACCAATTTCCCTGATGAACATAGATGCAAAAATCCTCAACAAGATATTAGCCAACCGGATTGAATAATACATTAAAAGAATGTCAACCATTAGTATGATAGATGGTTCTCCATCCCCTTACTTTCAATCTGAAGGTGTCTTTAGGTGTAAAATGGGTCTCTTGTAAACAGCATATAGATGGATCTTGTTTTCTTATCCATCCTGTTACCCTAGGTCTTTTGATCGGAGTGTTTAGTCGATTGACATTTAGAGTGAATACAGAAAGATATGAATTTATTGCCATTATGTTGCCTGTAGAGTTGGTGTTTTTGATGGTGTTCTCTTGTCCTTTCTAGTCTTTGTTGCTTTTGGTGTTTTTTGTTTTGTTTCATCTTTTCTCCTCTCAGACAGTCCCCTTAAAATTTTTGGCCAGCTGGTTTGGTGATCATGAACTCCTTTAGTCTTTGTTTCTCTAGGAAATTTTTTATCTCTCTTTCTATATTATTTCTATATTATTTCACCAAGACCAAGTGGGATTTATACCTGGGATGCAGGGCTGGTTCAATATCCACAAAACAATCATTGAGATACATCACATCAATGAAAGAAAGGGCAAGAACGACATGATCCTCTTGATAAATGCAGAGAAAGCATTTGACAAAACACAGCATCCCTTCTTGATAAAAACCCTCAAGAAAGTAGGGATAGAAAGAGCATACCTCAAGATCTTAAAAGCCATATATGAATGATCCAACGCTAATACCATCCTCAATGGGGAAAAACTGAGAGCTTTCCCCCGAAGGTCAGGAACACGACAGGAATGTGCACTCTCACCACTGTTGTTCAACATAGTATTGGAAGTCCTAGCCTCAGCAATCAGACAACACAAAGGAATAAAAAGCATACAAATCAGCAAGGCGGAAGTCAAACTTTCACTCTTCTCAGACAACATGGTACTCTATGTGAAAAACCCAAATGATTCCACCAAAAAACTACTAGAACTGATCCATGAATTCAGCAAAGTTGCAGGATATAAAATCAATGCACAGAAATCAGGTGCATCTCTATACATAAATAATGAAGCAACAGAAGGAGAGATCAAGGAATCGATCCCATTGATAATTGCACAAAAAACCATAAAACACCTAGGAATAAACCTAACCAAAAGAGGTGAAAAATCTATATACAGAAAATTATAGAAAGCTTATGAAATAAATTAAAGAAGACACAAAAAATGGAAAAATATTCCATGCTCATGGATTGGATGAACAAATACTGTTAAAATGTCAATACTACCCAAAGCAATCTATATATTCAGTGCAGTACCTATCAAAATAACATCACCATTCTTCACAGAGGTAGAACAAACAATCCTAAAATTTGTATGGAACCAGAAAAGACCCTGAACAGCCAAAGCAATCCTGAAAAAAGAAAACCAAAGCTGGAAGCATCACAATCCCACACCTCAAGATGCATTACAAAGCTGTAATCATCAAGACAGTATGGTACTGGCACAACAACAGACACTCAGATCAATGGAACAGAAGAGAGAACCCAGAAATGGACCCACAAACATATGGTCAACTAATCATTGACAAAATAGGAAAGAATATCCAATGGAAGAAAGACAGTCTCTTCAGCAAATGGTGCTGGGAAAACTGGACAGCAACATGCAGAAAAATGAACCTGGACCACTTTCTTACACCATGCACAAAAATAAACTCAAAATGGATGAAAGTCCTAAATGTAAGACAGGAAGCCATCAAACTCCTAGAGGAGAGAGCAGGCAAGAACTTCTTACTCAACACATCTCCAGAGGCAAGGGAAACAAAAGCAAAAATGATTATTGGGACCTCATCAAGATAGCTTCTGCACAGCGAAGGAAACAATCAGCAAAACTCAAAGGCAACCAATGGAATGGGATCAGACATTTGCAAATGACATATCAGATAAAGGGTTAGTATCCAAAATCTATAAAGAACTTATCAAACTCAACACCCAAAAGACAAATAATCCAGTGAAGAAATGGGCAAAAGACATGAATAGACACTTCCAAAGAAGACATCCAGATGGCCTACCAACACATGAAAAAATGCTCAACATCACTCGTCATCAGGGAAATACAAATCAAAACCACAATGAGATACCACCTCACACCAGTAAAAATGGCTAAAATTAATAACTCAGGCAATGACAGATGTTGGCAAGATGCAAAGAAAGAGGATCTCTTTTGCATTGCTGGTGGGAATGCAAACTGGTGCAGCTCTGGAAAACAGTATGGTGGTTCCTCAGAAAATTAAAAATAGAACTACCGTAAAACCCAGCAATTGTACTACTAGGTCTGTATCCAAGGGATACAGGTGTGCTGTTTCGAAGGGGCACATGCACCCCAATGTTTATAGCAGCGCTATCGACAATAGCCAAAGTATGAAAAGAGCCCAAATGTTCATTGATGGATGAATGGATAAAGAAGATGTGGTGTATATATACATATATACAATGGAGTATTACTTGGCAATCAAGAAGAATGGGATCTTGCCATTTGCAACTACGTGGATGGAATTAGAGGGTATTATGCTAAGTGAAATTAGTCAGTCAGAGAAAGACAAATGTCATATGACTTCACTCATATGTGTAATTTAAGATACAAAACAAATGAACATAAGGGAAGGGAAGTAAAAATAACATAAAAACAAGGAGGAGGACAAAACATTAGAGACTCTTAAATATAGAGAATAAACTGAGAGTTGCTGGAGGAGTTGTGGGTGGGGGAATGGGCTAAGTGGGTAAGGGGCATTAAGGAAGACACTCGTGGAGATGAGCACTGGATGTTATACACAGAGGATGAATCACTGGATTCTACTCATGAATCACTTTTGCACTATATGCAAACTAACTTGGATGTAAATTAAAAAATAAATTTAATAAGTAAATATTAAAAAAATAAGAATGAACATAGTGGTAATAAATTTTAAAAATAACTTTTGTTAAAGTCTGAAAAAAACTTTTTTAAAAGTAGCAATAAAAACAAATTAGAGAAATATAGTAAATATGACATAATACACACAGTAAGTACAATATAAAATAACGTAAGGGGTGCCTGGTTAAGTGGCTGACTTCGGCTCAGGTCATGATCCTGCAGTTTGTAAGTTTGAGCCCCAGGTCAGGCTCTTTGCCGTCAGCGCATAGTCCACTTTAGATCCTCTGTCCCACTCTCTCTCTGCCTCTCCTCCACTCATTCTCTCTGTCTCTCTTCAAAATAAATAAACATTTAAAAAATAAAAAAAATAATAATAATATGACAGCACTAAACATGTCATATCAATAAATGTGAATTAGCTTAACTTGCCCGTTAAAACATAAACACTTTCAAACTGGTTCATGAAACAAAACCCAGCTAATTTGTATAGAAGAGATACATCTAAAACAGTGATTTTAAAAGGTTAAACATAAAGTTATGGGCATAGATGTAGAAAGAAAATGGAAACAATAAGAAAGCAGAGTTTGTAATCCTACTATAAAGCATAATTCAAGCCAAAAATCAATAAACAAGAAAAATAAAAACTCTATGTAATGTCAAAAGCCAGAATTCACAAAGGAAATAGAATATTTGTGGATACCTATGCCCCAAGTAACACATACATTAGCAAATCAAAAATGATTGATGATGCAGGGAGAAAGAGATGAAAATTTACAAATAATATTTGTATTTGAAATTTTACAAACCTTAACACCACTCTTAGTACAGAACCAATTGGATAGAAAAATATAAGTGAGCACATAGAAGATTTAAACAATATAATCAATAGAATATGTCTTATAAATATAAGTGAAATACAACACTACTCCTGAAAATAAAAAATACTTTGTTTCAGGGTACTCATGAAAAATCTACCAAAATTGATGTTACATGACAAAGAAAACATCATAAAGTTGCATATAGTAGAAACATTACAAATAACACACTGATCAGAAATATAATAAAATTAAAAGTGAAAATGTAATAAAAAATCAAAAAGGCCTTTCAACTTAGATTTTTTTTAATTTTATCAAACAACTCTTTGAAAAGTAAAAAACTACCAAGAGAAATTGTCAAGCTTGTGAATAATACTAAAAATGAAAATACTACATCTCAGAGAGTCTGTTGGATATATTTATGGCAGTGATGAGAAGAAAACCCATAGCCTTAAACATCCATATTAATTAAAATGAGGGGCACCTGGGTGGCTCAGTCAGTTAAGCATTTGACTTTAGTCCAGGTCATGATCTCATGGTTCATGAATTCAAGCCCCATGCTGGGCTCTATGCTGACAGCTCAGAGCCTGGAGCCGGCTTCACATTCTGTGTCTCCCTCTCTCTCTGCCTCTCCCCTGCTTGCACTCTGTCTCTCTCTCTCAAAAAAAAATAAATAAATAAGTAAATAAATAAATAAATAAATAAGCATTAAAAAATAATAAAAGAATTAAAATATATAAATTAAATTCCCAAAAGCAACAAAGTAAACCATAAATAAGCACCAAAAAGGAAGATAAAGTAGAAATAAATAATTCAGAGAATTTTTTAAAAATCAAAATTTTAGTCTGACTTCGGCTCAGGTCATGATCTCACAGTTCGTGAGTTCAAGCCCCGCGTTGGGCTCTGTGCTGACAGCTCGGAGCCTGGAGCCTGTTTCAGATTCTGTGTCTCCCTCTCTCTCTGCCCCTCCCCTGCTCATGCTCTGTCTCTCTCTGTCTCAAAAATAAATAAACATTTAAAAAAAAATTTTTTAATAAAAAATAAAAATAAAAATTTTAAAAACAAAATTCTGATTCTTTGGTAAAAATTAACAAATTAGACAAACCACTGCTTAATTTAGAAGGAAAATAGCACAAATACACACTCTAAAAAAGGAAAAGGAGGAAATACCTATTGATAAAAGATTGGTTTTGCATATCCCTATGTAAATAAGTGCACAAACTGGGAAATTTCTTAGAAAAACACAGTTTATCAAAACTGATTCCAATAGAGATAAAGAGTTAATACACTTATTTTTATAAAAGAAATCTCATTATTTGGGAATTCTACACCAAAAAAAATTTTTAATAAACAGGCATAATGGTTTTACAGGCAATTCTAAACTTTTAGAGGCCAGGTAGTCCCAAGGCTATATAAATTATTTCTGAGAATAAAAGATAACAAAACTTTGAAATTGCATTTATTAAAAAAAAAAAAACACTAAAAAATATGGGGCACCTCGGTGGCTCAGTTAGTTAAGCGTCTGACTCTTGATTTTGGCTCAGGTCATGATCTCAGGGTTCAAGAGTTCAAGCCCCAATCAAGCTCTGCACTGATAGTGCAGAGCCTACTTGGGATTCTGTCTCCCTTCCTCTATGTTTATTTATTCATAAAAATAAATTTTTAATGAATAAATAAATAAAATACATTATAGACCAATACTATCTATAAAATCAGTGCAAAATCCTAAGCAAAATATTAATTAACAAATTCTAATACTGCTTAAAAAATAATACAGTATGGCTAAATGGGATTTATACAAGGAATACAAAGATTTCTGATATTAGAACATCTATTAACATAATTCACCATATTAATAGTTTTAAGGAGAAAAATAATATATTTCTCCCTATAGATGCTAAACACAATTTAGAAATTTAACATGATTCTTAGTAGAAACTTGAGAAAATAAAAACAGAGGGATATTTCCTCAACATGGTAAAATATATGTTATTTAAAGTCTGCATCTTAATGAGTGAAGACTAGAGGTATTAACACTAAGGTCAAGAAGGTAAAGATGCCCACTATTTCCACTGCTATTTTATATTGTGCTAGAGTGTTAGCTAATGCTATTTAACAAGAGAAAAATAATTAGAGGCATAAGAATTGAAAGGAAGTAGAAGGAAGAGGAGGAGGCTGAGAGAAAGAAAACAACGTCACCTTACAGGGCACATTTTTAGTATTTCAGCTTTGTTGAGGTATAATTGACATAAAATCATAAAATACTTAAAATGTACATCATGGTGGCTTGATACATGTATGCACTAAGAGATGATTCCCCCATCAGGTTAATTAATGCATCCATCATCTCACACATATATTTTTTGGGGAGGGCAGGTGATGAGAACATTTAAGTTCTACTCTCTAAGCAAACTTCAATTATATATTACAGCATTAATGACTATAGTTACAATGTTTTACATTAGATCCTTACTCATCTTATAGCTTACTCATCTTATAGCTAAAATTTTGCACCCTTTTGCTGACCTCTCCCTATCTCCCCCATCCCTCAGCTCATAGCCACCACTTTTCTACTTCCTGTGTCCATGAGGAGGACTTTTTTTTTTTTTTTTAGATTTCATATATAATTCAAACTGTTCACTATTTGTCTTTTTCTATTTGTCTTTTTCTATCTGGCTTATTTCACTTACTATAATGTCCTCAAGGTCCATACTTATTGTTGCAAATGGCAGAATTTCCTTCATTCTCATGGCTGAGTCCATTGTGTATATATAATACATCTTGTTTCTCCATAAATTTTTATGTTTCCATATCTTCACTATTGTTAATAATGCTTCAATGAACATGGCAGTGTAGATAAATTTTTAAGATCCTTTTTTCATTTCCTTTGAATAAATATCCAGAAATGGAATTGAATATCATATATAGTTCTATTTTTTATTTTTTTTTTAAATCTCCATACTATTTTCCATAGTGGCTGCACCAATTTACATTCCACCAACAGTGTGCAAGTGCTCTGTTTTCTCCACATCCTCACCAACACCTGTTATCTCTTATCTTTTTTTATGATAACCATTCTAACAAGTGTGAGGTATTACTTTAGTGTGGTTTTGATTTGCATTTCCCTATGATTAGTGAAGCTGGTCACCTTTTCATGTACTTGTTGGTCATCTGTATGTCTTCTTTGGAAAAAATATGTATTCACTTCCTCTGCAGATTATTTATTATTTTTTAAAAAATTTAATGTTTATTTTTGAGACAGAGAAAGAGCACGAGCAGGGGAGGGGCAGAGAGAGAGGGAGACACAGAACCTGAAGCAGGCTCCAGGCTCCGAGCTGTTGGCACAGCACAGAGTCCAAACACGGGGCTCAAAATCACAAACCATGAGATCATGACCTGAGCCAAAGTCAGATGTTTAAACTGACTGAACCACCCAGGCACCCCCTTTGCAGATTTTTTAATCAGATTGTTTGGGTTTTTTGCTATTGAGTTGGATATTAATCCCTTATTAGATATATGATTTCCAAATATTTTCTCCCATTCCAGAGACAGCCTTTTCATTTTGTTGATGGTTTCCTTTGCCATGCAGAAGCTTTTTAGTTTAATATAGTCCTATGTATTTATTTTTGTTTTTGTTACTTTTGCTTTTGGGGTTAAATCCAAAAATTCATTACCAAGAAAGATGTCAAGAGGCTTACCCCCTATGTTTCCCTATGGGAGTTTTATGGTTTCAAGTCTAATGTTCAAGTCTTTAATATATTTTGAGGTGATTTTTGTGTATGGTATAAGATGGGATCCAGTTTCATTCTTTAGCATGTAGCTGCATTCTCCCAGCACCATTTATTGAAGAGACTATCCTTTTTCCATGTGTGTTCTTGGCACCCTAGTGAAAAATTAGTTGACCATATATGTGTAGGTTTATGTCCAGGGTCTCCATTCTGTTCCACTGATCTATGCATCTGTTTTTATGTTAATATCATAATGTTTTGATCACTATAGCTGTGTAATATAGTTTGAATCACTCTATTGAATTTTTTAGTACAATTATATTCTTCAGCTCTGTGATTTCGGTTTGGTACTGTATTATATTTTCTATCTCTTTGTTTAAATTCTCACTTGGTTTATGCATTGGTCTCTTGACCTCAGTGAGCGGCTTTACAACCATTATTTTCACCTCTTTATCAGAGACATCACTTATCTCCATCTCATTATGTTCTAGGGTTTTATCTTATTCTTTTGTTTGGAACATATTCCTCTATTTCTTCATTTTTCTTGACTCCCTGTATTGGATTTGGTGCAGTAGATAAAACAGCCACCTTTCCCATCTTGATGGAGTGGTCTGTATGGGAAAGGAATCTTATCTTTTAGCTCAGCTCTAGCCCTTGGTTGTCTCTCAAACTGTTGTGATTGTCCAAGTTGACTTCTTTGTTCTTAGTGGCTCCCAGTAGTTGAGGTTATGCACAAATCTGTCAGTATACCAAAGCGGAGGATCTCAGTCAGCATCTAGATGCAGGCTGATGGGAAGCCAAATACTCAGACCATAGCTTTTAAAGTATGCAAGTAGACCTCTTTCACGGAAAAAAAGACTGAGAGCTGGGTGTTTCTGTCTGTTCCCTCTGCACTGAGCCCTGGGGAGATAGCCAGTTTATAACTGTTTATTTGTTGGCTACAGTCCTATGGGGCCAGAGAACATAAGCCCCAGTGGCTACCAGAGCCAGATGATCAAGGGGTATATCCTCTGGTGGCAGCCACAAAAGCCAGAGCTTCAGACATGTGTATAAGCTCCTTCCAGGGAGACACCAGCAACCTGGAGCAGAGCAGAGGGAAGACATGGAGAGAACATACACCAGCCTCCTATGTCTCAGGGGAGGATCACAATCAACCCCTAAAAGTATACTAAATTAGAATCCTGACCCTCAGATAGCAGCTATTACAGCATACAAACAGACCTCTTTCAGAGGAAGATTGGGAGATGGTGTTTCTGTCTGCTCCTTCTGTGCTGAGCTCTGGGAAAAAGAGCCACACTGAGTCCTCTTAAATCCATTAAGAACTGTTTCTTTTTCTTTAAAAAAAAAAAAAAAATATATATATATATATATATATATATATATATATATTAAATTTATATCCACATTAGTTAGCATATAGTGCAATAATGATTTCAGGAGTAGAATCCAGTGACTCATCCCCTACTTATAACATCCAGTGCTCATCCCAATAAATGTCTTCCTTAATGCCCCTTGCCCATTTAGCCCATCTCCCCACCCACAACCTCTCTAGCAACCCTCAGTTTGTTCTCTATATTTAAGAGTCTCTTATGTTTTGTCTCCTTCCCTGTTTATATATTATTTTTGCTTCCTTTCCCTTATGTTCTCTGAGTGACTAATTTTTCTTAGCATAATATACTCTAGTTCCATCCATTTTGTTGCAAATGGGAAGATTTTATTCTTTTTAATTGCCAAGTAACACTAGTGTGTGTGTGTGTGTGTGTGTGTGTGTGTGTGTGTACACATCTTCTTTATCTATTCATCTGTCAATGGACATTTGGGCTCTTTCCATACTTTAGCTATTCTCAGTAGTGCTGCTGTAAACATTGGGGTGCATGTGCCCCTTTGAAACAGCACACCTGTATCCTTTGGAGAAATACCTGGCAGTACAATTGCTGGGTCATAGGGTAGTTCTATTTTTAATTTTTTGAGGAACCTCCACACTGTTTTCCAAAGTGACTGCACCAGTTTGCATCCCACCAGCAGGGCAAAGGAGTTCCTCTTTTAAGAACTATTTCTTAGCTTGCTACCATCTTATATGTTTCATGGATGCAAGCCCCTTTGACTTTCAGAACTAGATATTTTAGCAGCCCATCCCTCAGGTGGAATTTTTAAAAACCGAGGTGCTGGATGTTGAATTCAAATCCTTTGCTCCTCAGGGAGAAGCTAGGAGTCGTGAATTCCTTCTTGATTGTATGTTATTTTGCTGGGAGTGGGGTTTGCGGTAAGAGTTTGTCTCAGCCTTTCCTATCCATTTTAATGTGTATATTTTCTTATTTGCCAATATGTAGTAGTCATTCAGCTAGTTTCTGGATTTCTTTCAGAGGAAATTTCTCTACTTATAGCTATAAATTCAATGTGTCTATGGGAAGAGGTAATTTCAGAAGCTTCCTTTATTGCAGTCTTGAACTGGAACTCACAAAGGACATTTGAATACATCTAGAAACCCCTAGAGAATCAGTGATAAAACTATCTCAAGAAATTAAAGAATTAATCAAGATAGGAATATACATAATTAATATGTAAAAATCAGCAATCTTCAAAAGCACAAATAATAAATAGAAGATATGATGGAAGAGAAAAACCCATTTACCATAGCAACAAAAAGGATAAAATTCTTACAAAAATACTTAACAAGAAATGTTCAAAATGAAAATATGAGTAAAACTATAAAACTATATGAATAAACTATAAAGCACTCCTAAGTGAAAAGATACTCTATGTTCTGGGTTACGACATTTCAATATCACCAAGATGTCAGTTCTCTACTAAAGTTAATTTACAAATTTAATGCCATCCAATAAGAATACCTACAAGTTCCTTTTCTAGAGCTAAATAAGATGATGGTAAAATTCACATGGAAAAATAAACATCAGGCAAATTACAAAATGGGAGAAGATATTGACAAAGTACATATGTGATAAAGGGTTCGCATCAAAAATATATAAAGAACTTATAAAATTCAACACCCCCAAAAAATGAATACTCCAATTAAAAAATGGGCAGAAGACATGAATAGACATTTTTCCAAAGAAGACATACAGATGGCAGACACATGAAAAGATGTGCAACATCACTTATCATTGATAAATGCAAATCAAAACTACAATGGGATATCATCTCACACCTGTCAGAATGGCTAAAATCAACAACACAACAAACAACAGGTGTTGGCGAGGATGTGAATAAATGGGAACCCTCTTGCAGTATTGGTGGGAATGCAAACTGGTGTGGCCACTCTGGAAAACAGTATGAAGATTCATCAAAAAGTTAAAAATAGAACTACCCTACAATCTAGCAATTGCACTACTAGGTATTTACACAAAGAATACAAAAGTACTAACTCAAAGGGATACACACATTCTGATGTTTATAGCAGCATTATCTACAATAGCCAAGTTATGGAAGCAGCTTGAATCCGTTGACTGATGAATGGATAAAGAAGATGTGGTGTGGGTGTGCATATATATGTGTAAAATATATGTGTATATATATACATATATATACACATAGAAACAGACTCTTAACTAGAGAGAACAAACTGATGGTTACTAGAAGGGAGGTGGGTGGGGGGATAGGTTAAATAGGTGATGGGGATTAAGGAGTGCACTTGCTGTGTTGAGCACCAGGTGATATATGGAAGTGTTGAATCAGTATATTATACACCTGAAACCAATATTACACTGTATGTTAACTAACTGGAATCTAAATAAAAACTTAACACAAATAAACATGAAAGATTACCACAGGAAAAGAAAAGCTATGAGAGGGTACTATCCCTACCAGATATTAAAAGATACCATAGAATAGTATACTACTAATGCATGAATAGACAGACCAATTGACTAGAATAAAAAGTTCAGGAACAGGGCCACCTGTATATGGAAATTTAGTATATAATAAAGGTGATTTCTCAGATTACTGGAATGATGATGAATGTTTTAATAAATGGTATTGGGACAACTTAATAGCTTTTGGAAAAGATAAAATTAAATCATCCCTAACACATACATTAAAACAAATGAAACAACACAAGCACTATAAGAAAACACAGGTAGATTCCTTTACAATTTGGCTATAGGGAAAGACTTATTAATAATGACAAACTCCAGGTACAATAAAAGAAAATTTGAAAAGTTTTACTGCATAAAAATAAGATGCCATTTGCTTGACATAAGACATCACAAGACAAAAACAAAAGACAAATGATAGACGGGAGAAAAATCTGTAACATGTATCACAGATAAAGGGGTGATATCTCTGACATAAAAAGAAATAAATAAATAATGACAAAAATCCTCTGGAAAAGTAGACAAAAGACATGAACAGTAACTCACCAAAAAAAGTTTTTAATGACTCTAAACATATGAAAAGATGTCCAACTTCACTCGTAATAGAAAATTAAAAGTACACTGAAATACCACTTTTCACCCATCAAACTGGCAAAAATTCAAAAGCTTAACAATATACTCTTTTCATAAAATTATGCAGAAAAGCACTTTCATACAAAACTCCTGGGATGCAAAATGATACAAGCCTATGGAGGGAAATTTAATAATACATAACAAAACTGCAAACACATTTACCTTTCAATCCAATGATCCCATTTCCAGAATTTTTACTGAGAAGTTACAACTCCAACAATATGAGATTATTCATTTCCACATTATTTGCAATTAAAAAATCCAAAACCCAAACGCAAAAGATTGAATGAATTATGGTACAAAAACACAATGAAGTATCATGTAACAGTAAGAAAAGAATAAAGAGAATATCTATGAACTGATATGCATTGATTTTCATATCAATGCAAAAATGCATATACAGTACACTACCTTTGCTTAAGAAGGAAAACTAGGAAATATACAGGAATATGCTTGTTTTTAGAAAAGCCACAGAAAAGACCAACTAGAAAATCATGAAACTGATTGCTTATAAAGAGGTGAGGGGTAATGGAATGAAAGGGATAGAAGAGGGATTGAGGATACCTAAGTATATCTATTTGGATACTTTTGAAAGCGTGTTAATGTTCAATATATTCAAAAAATATACATAAATCAACAGATATAAGGAAAACTATAAAATTAAATCCAAACATAAATAAGTGATCCAAACTGTATTTTGAATAAATAATATAAGCATACCGTGTGAGAAAAACAGAACTAATCTAAATTACTTTTGAGCACTGGCTAGCAAATAACTACAAACAAATCTGGATCTCATCTTAACAGGTTTGTTTTTGTGGTGGTAAAGGTACATGAATTCTTAAACTAGTTTATGTGCATTGAAGGGATAACCAAATGAGTAAATGTATTGATGTGGCCAGAGCCAGAGTTCTGCCTGCAGAAGAAACATGCAAATATGAAAGAGAGAAAGGCAAGTAAAGAACTTTGTGAATTTGGACTGAGCACATTGAACATCTCATCTTTGTTTCTAAATGCTACTAAACGGAACAATAGCTCCTTGCAGAAATGCTAACTCTAGGTCTGTGGTAGGAAAAGTTTGAGATCAGTCTTACACACCTTTTTATACCAGAAAATAAGAAAGCACTCAAAAAAATGATGGAAGCATGTCAGAAAAACACAAAGCCAGCTTAAAGGGCCTCCCACTCACCAAATCTGGGGCAATCTGAGCATGAAAATAAACATAGTAAGAATTATAATCCAATGAATAAAATAGGGATCCTTGAGTCCATACTGGTACTAGATGACAATGATAATGATAGATGGTAGACAGATACATACATACATAAACTTTTCTAGTATATCTTGTTTCAATATTAATCTTCGATTACTACTAATAATAAATTTTAGATCCTTTTATTTCTTCCTTGAAATGTCTGCCATGTTTTCTTCTTATTTTGATTGGAGTTTCAGTATCTTTTATAAGACTATAAGCTCTCTCTCTCTCTCTCTCTCTCTCTCTCTATATATATATATATATATATATATATATATCAGATAGATATATGATGGCGAAGCCTTATTGTATTTATTGCAGCTATTTTCCTAACTTGCTATTTTCCTTTTAACAAAACTTCAGTATCTTTTATAAGACTATAAGCTCTCTCTCCATATATATATATATATATCAGATAGATACATGATGGCGAAGATTTATTGTATTTATTGCAACTATTTTCCTAACTTGCTATTTTCCTTTTAACAAAACTTCATCATATTTACTGCAACCATTTTTCCTAATTTGTCATTTTTAATAAACAGGAACTTTTTAGTTTAAAAACTCCTTCTGACACTAAATACACATTAAGAAAAATACTTATTGTGTTATATTCCTTCAAACATATTCTTTAACTTTTCCTTACAAAAATAAAATAAAATGTCATCCAAAATCCCTAGAAGGCACCACTAATGCCAAAATGGAAGAGGAAAGGAAAGAGATAGAAAAGAGGAAGCCAAACTGTGAGGGTTAATGAGAGAGGAGTCATATTCCCTCTGTTGTGCCTTAAACCATTCAATTGCAATTGGGAAGGACATCAGAAGAGAAAAATGTGATCTTCTTCCACAGAGAAATTAATTACTTTCTTAGATTTGAAACCTTTCCAATGAAAAATTTCCTGTTGCCCAGAAGCACCTTTCTAATTAATGATCTTTAGTTTCTCAGGTAAGCTCATGCTGCACAAATCCCTTCTCAGCTTATAAGGAAAGAGGCATTTAAGAAGTGAACTGCAAGCTGAAAGAACAGGAGAGTTACACAGAGGAAATGAACTGACAGCTGGAGTCCAGGCGTCCCACTCTTATGCTTGGAGCCAGTGAGGGGCTACAAGGATCTTTGTCCCCTGGCTCGGTGGAGAGGAGTGTGTGCTGACTCAAAGCTCCGGCACATTCTTGAAAAATCACTGCACAGTTAACTTCTAAATTACTGAGGACAATTGTAGAGATCAATAGAAAACACCAACCTCTAAAGACATTTCCTACAGCATAATTTGAAGAAGTAGAATACATGAAGCAGTGAGCCACAGAAAATCAGGTCTTAGCACTAATTAGAAATTTTTCTAAGCTTTCCCTCCCAAGAAAATCAGTTCATCGGATAAAGGACCAATTTGAAACATGGTTGGTTTACAAATTATCATTTGGGCTGAAAAAAATTACAGCCGGATATTTGAACCAACATTCTAAATAAAATTGTGAGACTCGTTAATTACTTACTGTTAATAAAATTGTAATGGAAATTGATTATTCGCTAGTAGTTAAAAGCTGTTTTGCACATATCAGAATGAAGACAGCCTATGAAGCAGAAAAAACAAAACACCCACTAGAGTATCTCGTTTAATCGCAAAGGAAAGAAAGAAGCTTAATACTGTGTCCCCAGAAACATAACTTCTTCCCTTAAACTTTGATTTTATAACATTTACTTGCAAAAAATTAATAAATACTTACCTCATGATTAACTATTAAACTCAACTAGGAAAGCAATCTTTTTCTTTTTTAAAATTTTTAAAATTTTTTAATTTATTTTTGAGACAGAGAGAGACAGAGCATGAGCAGGGGAGGGGCAGAGAGAGAGGGAGACACAGAATCTGAAGCAGGCTCCAGGCTCTGAGCTGTCAGCACAGAGCCTGACTCGGGGCTCAAACTCAAAAACCGCTAGATCGTGACCTGAGCCAAAATCGGACGCCTAACGGACCGAACCACCCAAGAGCCCCAAAAGCAATCTTTTTCTTTTATAGCTTGATCCTTCTTGACCTAGAGTCATTGTGTGTGTGTGTGTGTGTGTGTGTGTGTGTGTGTGTGTGTGTGTGTGTGTGTGTTTCCCAAGTAATTCACATAGAGGTCATTTCTGCTCTTCCTAAAATAGAAATTCCTGCTTAGCTTCCACTCAAATCCACCCATCTCATTTGATTTTTGTATGTGTGGTTCAACTGTTTACACTGATGTGTTGCCTGAATTACAGTACCCTGAGAATACACCTGCCAAATGCTACGCTTTTAAATAGAAGTAAGAAAATAAACTTCTTGAGCAGATCAATTGGACCATGTTTCCTCCTCAAAGGGATTTAACCTTATAGAAAGGCAGGCAGGTGTTAGCCAAACCATCATCTTTTTTTCTTTTTTTTTTTTTTCAATTTTTTTTTTTAACGTTTATTTATTTTTGAGACAGAGCATGAACAGGGGAGGGGCAGAGAGAGAGAGGGAGACACAGAATCTGAAACAGGCTCCAGGCTCTCAGCTGTCAGCACAGAGCCCGATGCGGGGCTCGAACTCACAGACCGTGAGATCATGACCCCAGCCGAAATCGGACGCTTAACCGACCAAGCCACCCAGGCGCCCCATGCATCATCTTTTTTCAAATAGTCACACCTTCTTTCCTGACTGGTTTGATCAATCGTTACCAATAGTTCTATTATCCTCCTCCCCATGTGCAGATTCAAAATGTGATATAATATGGATCTATTTCCTTTCATTTCATTCTTTCTATATGCCCAGGTCACATCCAGTACATAATTTCCTTCATGTTATCTTAAGTATTCCCTTCTCCTATATTCTCAAAGCTTAAATTCAGATCCATTGTTCAACTGTCCTTTTTGTTTTCTAGTTATGAATTCACTCTATATTCTCATTTGTATGAGAAAAATTAGGTATTACCTATGATATATTTTGCTAAATGTTTAATATTCATTATCGTAAAATGTATAAATACAAAAGCATAAGACAAATGAATAAACAGGAATTGTAAATATATGTTAGGACCAACTAAATATCAACAAGTGTACATAGCTAAAGTCATATGAAGATTTTGCTGCTAAACATTAGGTAGACCAGAATAATATGTGATATTAATATATCATAATTTATTGCATTATTAAATATGTTTGTTGTAAAAAAATTTAAAAAGTACAGATATGCCTAATGAAAATAAAAATCTCTTACAAATCCACTGCCTTAGATGACCACTATTAACACTGGTATATGTCCTTTCTGGTTTTCCCCATTCCTACATATGTTCTTTTTTCTTACAGTAGCAGGCCTCAGACTATACAGCCTGTTTTGTAACATGATATCTATGTCAATAAATGCATACCTGAAACATCATTTTTTATGGCTGCATTTTATGAATACCCTAAATTTGGTTTTCCTAACCTTAAAAGATTTTTAGATACTATACCTAGATCCATTTTTTGCATATAATTTTGACTAATTGCTTCATAATAGTTAATGCATACTGACCAGGATCCACTTAAAGCCTACTATTATATAAAAACATCAGCAAAAGTGTTTAGCTCTTAGAGGAAAGCTGATGTATAGTACATCATAATGTGAAATCCAACTAAATAAATTTTTTATTAAACTACAGCATTTAGTTCCGTGGGCTCATCTGCTATCAATTAGGGTGATAAGCAGGCACTCAAAAGCTAGCTTTTCAATTATGTTTTCTACCTTTCAACTGAAATGTTCCTGTCATTGCACATCGTGTAGTAATTCCGAAAAGGCTTCATCTTAGCAACCAAGTGATAACTTTAAAATCAAGAATCTGAACCAATTAATTCCTAACATTAATTACTTCTTTTAAAACAAAAGGCACTTTAAAGTAAGTGACTGCAAATATACTTTTTAATCCCACTAACAGTCCTTATCTCTTTTTCCCCCAGCTCACAATTCTGTTGACAACTCATGCTCAGACTCAAATCATCATTCAAATCATAATTAAAGCATAATTCTGAGCTCTCTTTGTACATGCTAATTCCACAACCAGCAGATGTAAAAGCCACACAGAAATTCCTATAGAGTATTATTAGCTTGCAAGGAGCAGAATTAAGATGCATAAAAGTATCTTCTATAGCAAGTAAATATTTTGGTTTTAATTACATTATTACCTTGTTTTATGCAACTAATTACTACGATTTATTGTATAATTGACTTTCAGAAAAAAAATATTACCAGAGCAGTTCTGCAGTCTTAAACTGAAGATAATATATACTAATAACTTTGCCTATACCTTTAGTTCCCTTAAAAATGTAATGTAAGATATTTTTTGCGGTAGGCTTGGTAAGTCTCTTTTCTCTTTTCCCACTAATACATAAAGTTATCATATACTACAGCTATATGCTGATTTATTTCTTTGTAAATCAAAGGGTATTTTTAAAAAAAGCTTATTTTCAAGCCAAGGACAATGTATTGATCTATCTTTATTCCCTAGCACCTAGCCCAGAAGTTGAAATTTAGCAGGTGCTCAATTTGTTTTATTAAATAAATTAATGAATTAGTCATTTAAAGTATTCCTTTAACTTAACGTCATAAAAGCATTATTGTTAAATACTAGCTGGTATCTATTTCAGCCTTACAGATTAAAACCTGCAGCCTTTAGAGCAAAAGACTGAACATTAGAAATAATAACAGTTTGCTGTAGATTGAAAACAAATGAACTCATTCTGAGACTCCGCAGTCATTCATAAGCCTCTTGAGCTGCCTGCCCTCTTGCAGTTTATGACCTCAGCCAAGCCTTTCTAGTGAAATAAAGCCTTGTGTTCACTCTGGGGCCATCTATTGTTCTCTCTGTAATTTGTACCAAATTTTAAAGGTTATAAATACTCGCAGTGAAGCATAGTTGCTGAGCTACATTCATTCACACATAGGTTTTTTTTGGTTTTTTGGGTTTTTTTAACTACAAAACCAGGGGCTGGCATTTACTTACTTTATAATAATCTAATCGTATGTAACTTTGAACTCAGGATGTTCTTCAAATGCCATGATTTATTATGTCCTCCTTGGTCACATAATAGTCAACCTTGCCAAATTCAACTAGGCCAACCTTATTCTCCTAGGAGAAGTAACTAGTAATAAAAAGTCTAGTTATTTCTCGCAAGAAACTATATATACCTGAATTATTTTCAGATTAAGAAAAAAATCTGGTAAATTATGTTGCAAATGACAATGAGGGAAAATAAGCATAAATATATAAATTTTTACTGCCTACTACTTCTATTTCCTTCTTGTTGCTGTGCTTTTTGTTTAATATTTCTTGGACTAACGTGCCCTCTAATGGTTAAAATAAAAATACAATCAGAACCATAAAAGAAGTGCCAACACATTAACTTCAAGGACTAATTCTATTTAAAAGATAATTCTTTGACTCAAACCTATGTCTTCAAGATGAAAATAGATTTGCCTTTAATAAAGAACAAGACGACTATGCATTTTATCTGTTCTGTATGATAGGCAATGCAAATGAGGTGCAGCAAACAGAACTTTGTCAAATAGATTTAAACATTAGCTCCCATAAAAAGGCATCAAGTATTTTTAATAATGTCTATAATTAACTCTTTGCATGCACTGAAGTTGAATTATGGATTGGGATTATGCCTCTTCTAATATTATAATTTAAACATTTAATTTAAGAAAGATATTACTCCAAAATAGATTATTTTGGTTCTTCCTTCATTTTTATTTTTCTAACCTAAAATGAAAGCCTGTCCTTAACTTCTAAAAAAATATAAATACATGTACACAAAAAGACTTAAATAGCTGTGCTATTTGTTCACAACTTACCCTCAATGTTTGTGCTCTTATTTTTGGTTCAGCTGTAATGTCAGAAAGTAATGGAGATTCAGTAATTACCCAGTTAATGTGACCAATGGCAACAGTCCATTGAGCTAAGGCAGGAAATCAGGAAGAAGAAATTGCTTGAATGATTTGGCTTGGCTTACTAAGTTCCAGAAAGTTATTGTAGTTTTACAACACAATTTATTTCTGACAAGAATTTGGTCAAGACAGAAAAACATATATACAGAAAATATATTTAATTCTATCTAAAAGAGTAAAATTAAAGTCATGGGCATAAACAAAGAATATCAAACTTAATGATTTTCAGCCTTGCTTAAGTATTATTCTTAGTACTTCAAATAATTTGCTTCTTATCAAAACATGATAGTATGTTCATAATGTGGAATTTTTAACCCTTTCAATTGTTGATGCATTAAAAAAGAGAGATATCAGCATTTTCTCTGCCTTAGAAGTAAAAACAATACTTTTCCTATTATATACATGGGGTTACTGTCACTGAGGTGAACTGTCCTACCAAATACTATACAAAGACAGTGACAAAAGCAAGATTAGAATTTAGAATTATTTATGCAGTTTGCTGATTTTGGCACACAGGAATGTGTTACTTTGTTAGAGAAAAAAATTACATTTTCCTGAATTAGATTTCTGCCTTTATCTTTCAGTACTAGCTTTATAGAGTACATTCTGTATTCTATTTATATGATATTAATTTTTTAATTTTAAGTGAATACAAAACTATTAAAAGGGCTGCAGCCTAAGGGACCCTGTTTCTGTTTGTGCTTTCAAGCGAACTTGAGCAAGGCATAAAAGATTTTGATCCTCAGTTGCTCGCCCTATAAAGGAGACTGAATTAGGTAACCTCTGATCTCTCTTCTAATTTAAAACTAAAGGGTTTTTTTTTTAAATAGTACACATGAAAAGAATATGCAGGCATTTTATGAATATAATCTAAAATTCTGGATTTTATTTAGCTTTTTAAAGATACTATAACTTTTTCTTTACTATTTTTATCATTGTACTTGACCATTTTGCAAAAACACTCGATAATACTCAAACAGGCGAGTATAGGCGAAAATATCTGGTGAATACCCTTTTAAACTATAACCACTGAGAGTTAATATAAGTGAATCCTACTATCATCTGCCCTTGTTTATTTTGCTTTCGATTACGTTATCTTTTGTTTTTGTTTTGTTTTGCGTTGGGACTTGTATACTTTGAAGACAAGAATTATTTTCTTCTCATGGTATCATTATTCAATAAAAAGATCCTCAGTAAGATTGACCAACACAATCAAGATTAAGTTTGGCAGTTTAATGAATACAAATAACTGAGACCAGGTGAGTAAACTATCAATAAAAGAAGTGAATGAATGTAGTCTCATGTTCTTAAAGGAAAACTTAGAAACAATATGTCAAAGAGATTAAAAGTATATGTTAAGTACATGTTTGCCCCAAAATAAATATGATGATAAATGATTAGAACCAAAGATATGTTGGTTGATATGGATGAAAATAATTGCCTAAAAGACCAACACAACCCACATTAGAACTGGCAGCATATTGCACCCAGTGCTTGAATCTCATAATTTCGTACTATAAAGAGAGCTGAAAATCAAGGAATAATAGATCCAGTGGTTTCTCTGTGATTTCTCACAAACTCAGCATTGTAGAACTTCTGTTTGGTCTCCAGCAGTTTAATGGTAGCCAGGATGGAAGGCTGAGCCAAGGGGTCTCAGTGCATTGACTAAAAACCTACCTTTGTCCCACCCAGCTATCTTTCATTCTTTTGTTCCCTGGAAGTAAGAGCAAGTCGTTCCCTTCTATCAACAAAAACTGAAGCCAAGGTTATGTATATAGCTCACGTGTAGCCCAAAAGAATGGTCAGGAATCTCCATTCCCTACCTTTATTCCTCACCTAAGTCAGATGTTCCTTTTGCCTCTGCTTGCCCTGGTGGGTTCACCATGTGGTTATCATTCCTACTTCCTTGAAGCATGTGTAAAATCCACACCTTAAGAAGCACACCAAGGGTCATCCATAACTGCAGTTTCATTCTGTAATTTCTCATTTATAATACCAGATACTTTTATTGGTCCCTAAGCATCCACTTCACAACCTCCCACCCCAGGCTTCTAATTTTTTATGGCCCCCAGGATTGCAAACTTATGAGATCTGCTCAGCCCTTCAAACATTACTGCTTTTCAAGACCTGCCTCCACAACCATTAGTGCTAGATGCATGAAAGGCATATACTCTGGAGGCAAAATAACTAGGTTTGAATCCCACCTCTTTTAGTACTAGTTTTGTGACTTTGGACAAGCAATTTAACCTCTCTAGACCTCAGTTTCCTTATCTATGAAATAGGGATGAGAGTAGTAACCCCATGGAGTTATTATGAGGATTAATCATGTTTTTACAAATAAAATACTCATAATATTGCTTGGTATATAATAACTGATCTAAATATGTTAACTATTATTAGAATAGCTAATTTAACTGTTTCCTCTATCATAATGGCAGAACAATAAAAAAATTCATTTTAAAGACTCAACTATTCTATTTTTTATAATCAACGTCAACGTGCTCATAAGTCCTAGTTCCCCAGTTCATACCTGTTGTCCTGGGGTAATTATTAATAGCAACCTCTTTTATTTTCAGTGTCCAAATCTGGACAATAAAGTATGTAACCGCTTCAATTATAATATAGAAAGTCAGTTCTCCTGTACAATCAGGAGAATGAATTAGATGGCCTCTGAAGTTAAGTAAAATGTGAGAGTTTTCATTAAAATAGATGGGTTATACATGGAAAGAAATATTTGAATGCTTTATTAAGTCTAAAATATTATAAAGTGCTATTAGCTTTGGTTAAGATGACATACTTTGATGGCTTTTCTCTTTTTTCACAGAAGAGTTTGAACTTACATGTAGGGAGCTACTTTTGTTTCACTCGTTCAAAATGCATGAGAACCCCTCTGGAACTGTGCCCTCATTCCCCTTTAACTTTTCCTCTCCTCTTCCCTAGGTGGTCTCACTCCCTCTTCTCCCAGTAGACATGAGGTGGAGTGGGGAGTGAGCAAGGAGAAAGAGAACTTAACTGCTCTCGTTAAACTCACCCATTAAATCAGGGCTCTTACAGAAGCTGGCCAGTCTCCAATCTAAGCCTGGTGAGCAATCACTCCTAAACAAATAGTAACTGATTTGCCTGATTTGTAACTGATATTAACTGATTTGATTAATAGATTTGTAAGCATTGTCTGTCACTGCGTGATAGGTACAGAATGACAATATCAAACCTGAGAAGTAATAACATCTTCGTTTAGTTCATTACCAACATTTTAAAGTACTTAAAGCTAGAAATATCTTCTGGAGGATGACAGGACTTCTTAAGATTAGATTAAAATACAACATATGGGAATTGCTTTTATTTCTTATCTCTTTTCCATCATTCAGAGTAGCTTTTCCAATTTGAATATTATACTATTTATGTCCATCTTTAATCACATTGTTTTGTTATAAGTCATTGATTGATATAATTTGTAAAACTTAGGCCAAATAGATATTACTTACAAAGGATATGTTGCAATCAATACTACTTACTTAAAAAGTTGATTGATTATGTAAACATAGTTCACAATTATACCTCAGTAGACATGCAAAATTTAATCTTAAATATGAATCACACTATAATTGCTTGATCGTTGCAATGAGCTGAAAGAAAAAAAAAAAAACACAAGGATCCTGCAGAGAACAAGAAATTGTGAAAGCAATCATAGAGGGAAATAATTGTTACATTTATGATTCTTTCAATTATGGATTTTGGAGACAACTGCATGGCAACCTCTTCAGTTTCAAGACAGCATGGTGTTTTATATAATAAGGCTCTGAATACAGCAACTATTATCAATAGTGTTTGCAACTTAATTGGCTACCTTTGAAGCTAAAGAGGTCTTTCTGCTTTCTAACTCTGATTCCTAGCTATATTTTAAAACATTGGCATTCTGTCCAGCTGTTTAACTTCCATTTATGTTCTTAGATTCTCTAGAGGATAGCAGATATATGTTTTACTGGAGCTGAGAAACATTTTCACTAGGCAGGAATAAGCACAGAATCTGTTGAGCACCCATAAATTTATGTGTTTATCCAACAACATGCCTACATTGCACCTCTACCCTATTATAATTACATTTAATGTTAAAAGAAACATCACCTTAAACCACATGTAGAATTTACTAAGTCCTCAAATAAAGCTAGCCTCTAATGCCTGGCACATTTAACAGAACAGCATTAAGAAAGATGAATTCCCTGTTTGGGGCTTAGTTGGTTTAGTTGGTTAAATATCTGACTTCGGCTCAGGTCATGATCTCACGGTTCATGAGTTTGAGCCCCACAGCGGGCTCTCTGCTGTCAGCACAGAGCCCACTTTGGACCCTCTGTCCTCCTCTCTCTGTGCCCATCCCCCACTCATGTTCGCTCTCTCTCTCTCTCTCTCAAAAATAAATAAATATTAAAAATTTTTTTTCAAAAAAAAAAAAAAAGGATGAATTCCCTGTTTAAAGTTTTGTCTAGAAGGGGACTTGCTAAAATAGGCTTTGGTCACATTAATGCTGATGTTCTCAAATGTATCTGCACCAAGAGAAATGCCAGTTAATGAGGACGATAGTTTCACTGCCCTGGTTCAACCAACAACAACAACAAAAACCAAGAAGAGTCTTGGTATAGCCAAAGAAAGGGAAGGCTTATTAATACTGTAGACTAGGAAGAAAAGAAGGTAAAAATGTACACCTCACAATTAAAAGTAGAGATCAACAATTCTATGACCTAAAAATCTTGGAAGGTTACATTTGGGAGAGGGAAACATTCATCTCAGGCTGATTTCAATGATCCATCACATTTGATTTTCCTATAGTGAGGTCTCAGCTATAATATGACATCATCTTTAATTTATGCCATAGAAAATAATTGTTTATTTGATTTCTGTTAAGTGCCATTTGATTAGTAATACTAACACAGAAAGTGGAAGAGAATGTATTATTAGAAATAAAAATATTTAAAGAGCAATATACTGATTCACAAAGCGAACTTTCCACATTGTGATATAACCTCAAGGAACTCAGTATTTTGAAAGGTTCCTCTAAGACTATTTTCTGTTCTTCCTGGATGATCTGTGTTTATAGGAAACCATCAGGAAGGAATTAAATGCAGTTCTGGGAAGTAAGGTCCCACTCCTGTTCCCACTTCATCAGTCCCTGCAGGAAGGGTGTCCATCTGTCCTTCAGACAGTTCCTCCTGCTGTTGGCCCTACTCCCCACTGGCCCTGAACAAAGGTATAATTTCAGACATTGAAAGGATCCTAAATACCTCCCCATGAAATCCAATACTGATAAATTCCCACTTTTACGGCTTTTCCTGTACCTCAAAGGATTGATTCCAGAAAACCCTTATTAAAAATACAATATGTTACTGGAAGAACTAACACTTTATCATCCACTATGATAGCAACACCAACTTTGTAATTTCCTAAGCTCTTTGTCAGAAAAGGCAGTGAAAAAATGAGGTTAGTATTCATTCATTCAAACATATATTGTCAATCTACCACAGCTAGACTAATTGCTGGGAATCTCAAGATAAATAAAACAGTGTCCTAACTGTCAGGGAGTTTACTGTCTGGTGGAGAAGACGGATATGTATGCAATAATTTTATCGCATATATTAGATCAGTCTTAATAAGGAATCATTTTATAACAAAAAATAGAAACTCAGCTGGACAAGTTACATAAAGAACATATTAGGGGCGCCTGGGTGGCTCAGTCGGCTAGGCATCCGACTTCGGCTCAGGTCATGATCCCATGGTTTGTGAGTTGGGGCCCTGCGTTGGGCTCTGTACTGACAGCTCGGAGCCTGGAGCCTGCTTCCGATTCTGTCTCCCTCTCTCTCTCTGCTCCTCCCCTGCTCACACGCTGTCTCTCTCTCAAGAATAAAGATTAAAAAAATCTTTTTAATAAAATAAGAATATATTAGCATAAATAGATAAGAGTTTCTAAAAGGAAAATGCAGTCTCAAGAGGGACTCTGATAAGAGTCGATAAACAAGAACCTACTGGTGTTCCCTTTCTAAGCGTATCTTTCATATATACTTTTTCCTGCAATTTGCCCCATTTCCCTACCTTTTGCCATAGATCAACTTTTTTGGCTTGTACATATGACCATATCAACCCTTGAGACCCTAATCCTTACTTATTCAACATCCATAGCCAGCTAATTCACTCTCTCTCTATCCCCATATCAATTTTTGGAAGAGAATCTAACTTCATCCTACACCAGTCCAAGGACAGATTCTCCTAAAAGGAAGTGTGGGAATGAAGAGGAAATAATTGCCATCTTCAATACAATAAGGTAATTTCAAGGTGAGCCTTGAAGGAAAGTCAGGCATCTTTCAGAGAAACAAAGGGAAAAATGCAATCCAAGCAGACAGACTATCATATTCAAAGGTATGGACGGAGCAAAATAGCTTATAAAGACACATGTACAAAGATCCACAGTCAGGTAGCAACTGATGATGCTGGGAAGATAGCCAGGGACCAGACAACAAAGTTCTTTTTATATTCTGCTAAAGATTATGATTTTTATTTGAGAACTGATGAGTGTGGTGTCCAAAAAATTTTTTTAGAGAGAAAGTGAGTTGGGAGGGCCAGAAGGAGAGGAAGAGAGAGATAGAGAGAGAGAGAATCTTAAGCAGGCTCCACACTCACCACGGAGCCTGATGCAGAGCTCAATCCCAGGACCCTTGGATCATGACCTGAGCCAAAATCAATAGTCAGATGCTCAACCGACTGAGCCACCCAGGTGCCCCAAGGTGTCAAAATTTTTAACCAGAGGAGAGACAAAAGCAGACCTGTGTTTTAAGGGAAAAAATAAATAGGGGTGCCTGGGTGGCTCAGTCAGTTAAGCCTCTGAGTTTGGCTCAGGTCATGATCTTACAGTTTGTGGATTCAAGCCCCACGTTGGGCTCTGTGCTGACAGCTCAGAGCCTGGAGCCTGCTTCAGATTCTGTCTCCCTGTCTTTCTGTCCCTCACCCTGTTCACACTCTGTCTCTCTCTCAAAAATAAATGAACATTAAAGATTCCTTGTTCTTTCTCAAAAAAAAAAAAAAGGAAGAAAAGAAACAAAAACCCTAACAGCAGGTGAAGGATGGAAAGAAGCTATTGGAGTAATTCAATAGCTACTACAAAAGAGATGGTGTAGTTTCAAAATAAGACCGTGGTAAAGAGGATATAGAGGAGAGGAAGGATTCAAGAATATTATGAAAGCAGAATCTAATATGAAATGGAGTCAGTTCAGAAAAGCAAAGAATAACAAGCTTTGACCCAGAGAAGAGAATGAAAGTCTAAATCCAAACCAAGACAGGTGCTAAAGGATGCTCTAGACATAAGAAAAAGAACACATTGGAAGAAGGGATGGACACAGAAGACGTGCTTTGCATTCTTTCCAGTCTTTCCCTGGGGTGTAGCCTTTCCTATGGTCTCTGAATATTTCAACCACATAAAGAAATGCAGACTCCGAATCTTCAGAATATAAGCACAAGAAGCAGAAAATAATTGCTAATCAAACCTTAATCAAAAGCATACTCTAGTTATCCTGTCATTTTATGACAATGTCTGTCAATTCAGCCTATCACATTAAAGGACAAGAATTCATTCCTGGTGAGGCCTTAACTCATGGGTGCTGGGCCTTGTTTTGTTATGTATTTAATTAGAAGTTTTCATGGTGTTGTTTTCTTTTCAATTCCAAGAATAAAAAGTGAAAAATGAGAAATGCAAACTTCTCAGATGATCCTATGACTTTGAAGACACATATCTGAATATATGATCTCTTGCTTTTGCATTTAGAAGCCCTGGGGAGCAACATTATCAGACTGATTATGAATGCGTATATTTTCATAAGAATATGCAATCTTAGCCAGCTCAGCACAGGACACTGAAGTGACTAAGTATCAAATTAAAGATTATTCTTTTTTGTGTGGAATTCACTCCAGCAAGAAATTGAACAAGGGGATTTAAAATCCAAAAACAGTAGGACCACCTCCTGAGACATTATTAATTATTAGTGGGCCCTAGTCTTCCAGTTTCTTATCTCCCTATACACCCAATGCTCCCATTGCTTTAAATTATTATCATTATTTGTTAAATGCCTTCAATGTGCTTGGTACCCTGGCAGGCACAGAAAAAAAGTACCATACCGGCCCAGGGGCTTTCTACCTAAATTGCACAGATATAATTTAAGTTTGAAAATGGGTTGTAGTTGTCAGTTACAGCCTTTTCCAAAGGCTTAGAAGCAATAGAACAAAAACTAAAAGTATATAAGTTCCTATCCATCCCTTTCTCCCCTTGGGTCTTCTTTATATTCCAAGTAGCTTGGTCTACTAACCCAGAAAACAATATTGTGGAAACGTGCCACAGGTCAGTAATGAGAGGCCATCAAGAGCTCAGAGAAAATTATCAACACTTAGAAACAACCCTGTGTGTCTGACTTCTCACCCTGCTGCTCCCTGCTGTCCTAGACTTGAAGGGGGCAGGGAGATGGGCACTGGGGAGCCTGTGTTCAGAAGCAGTAGCAAGTGAGGAGAGTTGACTGGAGAGTAAAGCCCCAGAACTGACTTTCTCTTCCCTGTCCTTACCCCACCCAGTCCAAGGTGTGACATTGCCAGCAGCGCCCACACCCCCACTGCAAATCTTCACCATCCTTTCAGAAGCCTTGTGCCTCCCCCGACATCTACTCCAACTCCTGTGACAAATAACTAACGTGAAATCTGAAGCTTACCCTCTGATTTAGGTCCTTCTGTATATATTTTGATTCCATAAAAATCTAGTTGTATAAAAGAAAGGTAAAATGGGGATACCCTCACACCTCTATTTATCCCCTCTTTTCCCATCATTACTATTTAAAATACTCCTTTTCAAAAATAAAAAAATGCTGTGCTTGCCTCAAGGTCAGATGGGTGATAGGGCAAAAGCAGTGAATCAGGGCTCTATTCCACAACAGGATGAAGAAAAGCCCACACAAAAACCATAGGAGACAGATGTGGAGAAGGAAAGCAGGCAGACCAACCCTCGGGCCAATAAAGAAAACAACAGTAGGAGGACTGGTGGATGGGATGGGGGATTAGGATATGGTCTTAGCTTCCAGAGAGTGACTGGGGGTTCACTCTACTAAAACATTTCCCATCTCCCAGGTCCCACCCCAGCCTCCACCAGTGGCCTTGGGATCCACTACCAATGGTTTGTCATTAGAGCATCTCAGCAAAGAAGAAAGGGAGGAGCTCTTCCTGATTGCGCAGAATCATGAGGTGCACACAGAAGTTCACAATCGTTGAAAGTTATTTCCTGATACATCATTACACATAACAACTTATCTAAATTCAAAAACATATGTTTTCCCTTTGAAATACATATTCCTTGAAGGTAAAGCTCTTATCTGAGCATTAATATAGTGAACAGTGCATATGGATGCATTTCCAAAGGATAAATACTCCTATCTCCACTGCATAATTGCCTACTGGCTTCACCTTTCTGCTTTAATTCCCAGATCCGGTTCCTCAGTCATTGCAACCCAGCAAAGCACCACCGATTATGCCCCCTTCGACAACTAACAATGTCCCACTCTGCCACCTCCTCTGGCCTTCTCCTTTCTGTTTCCTATCTGTATTCTTTCTGTCCTGCATTCTTTCTCCATGCATGTTACACAAACATTCATTATTGAGGTAAAAATTGTCCACTGAATGCCTACTATGTAGAAGACATCGATCGTGCTGAGTACAAAGCCTTGGAGTACCTAGAGTTTTAGCATTCCATTCATGTCTGCTCTAACCCACCAATTTCTAAAATGTCAACTAGGTCTTAGTCCACTGATGCACTATGAAGCTAAGTTCTTATTCCTCATACTCCTGGCATTTGTCTGGAGATTGTTGAATGCATGCATAGTTCTTTTCTTACTGATCCTTACTAGTCTTATTATGTGGACCACAAAAACCCTAGCCCATTTTCTGAGAATTAGCCTCAGTTGTTCAATCATTCAAATAAATGAAATTGCCTTCAATAGATAGTTTTGTGTTTTACAGAGATTATAGAAAAGTAATTTTTTAATGGTTATGTCCAGAGGTAATTCTGAGGACATAAAGGGAGCAAAAGGAATAAAAACTATAATAAAAGTGAAATAACAAAAATCCTGAAAGTAAAAGGTTTAAATGTGCCATGTTTACTTGAAAATACAGATTTTCAGAAGAAAAAATTGAGGTAGAGGTGAGTTTTCAGTTAATAAAAAGATTTATAATATCACCTTGCAATATGAATAAAGTATGACTCAATTAGTAAAAATAGAATATACATAGTTATTTTCTGGCATATATGGATATAGCAAATCTGTAGTATTTGTACACTTCACTCAATATGTTTGTTAAATAATGGATACCCACTTCTCAATTTTTAGCTCCCACTTCATCTTCAAAATGTTGCCAAATACCCACAAAAATAAGAATAACCAGGTGAGAGGCATATTTTAAGAACAGGTTAAATGATTTAAGATCGGGTCAGTCTTCTGCTTTTTCTTAGCTGCCCAGACAAAGGCTAATATATGATTGTCAGATCTGGAATCCATAAATGTCATAAGCACAAAGCTGGATAATCCATATCAGTGTGCAGGGGTTGGGGGAAGGTGTGGAAAACAGAGGACAGAGAGGCAGAGCAATAACATTAAAAAAAATTTTTTTTATAATCATAGTTTCTAAATGTTGGTTAAAGGAATGTTTTGCCCTTTTTGTAATGTATTTTTTCCTAGTTTCTATACTGCCCGAATTCTTTCTATCCAAATTATTGCTTAAATGTTACTTTTCCTTGCCAGTAAATTCCCCTTTTTTCCCTCCAGCTTTTCTATAGGTCTTTTATATTCCAGGTTTTCTCATCCTTGCTTCTACCCTTTTCATTAGTCTATGCAGTCTATTCTCAAGAATAGACTCAACATTTTATTTTTTCTCATTTGTTTTTCACCTTACATCTGGCGTGTATACAATCAGATCTATAGATAACAGTAGTAGCTAATATAGGATGATACAAATAAGCATAAGAACAATAATATTCTAGTTTTAGGTTTTTTTAGTCAGCTTTTTGTTTTTCTCAAAGAGGATTCTACCTTATCTTCTTTTCATTGTTAAAAGCTAAATGTAAATCAATGTTTCCAACAAGAGCCCAAACCCCAAGCTAGAAACCCAGAGAATTCAGAGTCTGTAAAAACTTGCCAGTGCCTCCACTTTTTGATGAGAACAGATTTGGGTCTGGATGAAGTCACCGATGTGCCTCTCAAGAAACAAATGTCAGCGCGACCTATTAAAGTCAACCCTGAGCTAGGTAGCAACAATGAGCTGGGGATTAGCATTGACAGCTCCCTTAATGTGATTCTTTTGGACAGGGATTAATTTAATGTGTTGCTGTCAAATGAAACAAAAAACGAGATGGATTTACTAATGACTCTATTCTATACCACACACTTTTCCACCCCTGATCTATGTCAGAATGAATCTGACAGCAAAAGAAAATAATTTTTTAAGATGAAAAGGAAGAAGACATTGCCTGCTTGACAAACTTTCAAGAAGGGAGTTTTTCCTGGGCTCCCAAGAGGGAAGATGAACATAGGATGGGGGCCAAGTGAAGGGAGGAAATGGGAGCAGGTGGCCACCACTCCAAGGAACAAGGGTGGGACGGGGAGTCGACCCGTGCTTTGGCACAAACTTGCAAGCATGCCCTTAACTTCTCCAGGCCTCTTTTACCTCCGATGTGAAAGTAAAAGGTTGTATGTGGTAGGAGGCTTCTAAATCTCTTCTTACTTCTAAACTGCTAAATTCTGAAAGAGAGGGGCCCCAAACCAGCTGGGAGCATTAGCCTTGTTGCAAAGACAACCCCACACTGAGGCTGTGACAGAGAGGGGGCGAGTCAAAGAGGGAAGGTTGATCTTTTAGCAAAAGGGTTTGCCAAGTCAAATGCTAAAGCCGCCTTAAAATAATTTGGATTCTTCTTTGTTCTCCCTAACAAAGAAACTTTAATTCGCAGTTCTCTGAGAAGAAAGACAATGCAGACAAGCCATTTTTCAGGTGAAAGGTGTCTCGTCAATTAATAATCATTGAATAATCAGTAAGAATTGGCAGGAGCTATTCGTCGAATGGGGTGCTCATAACATCCAAACTGCACCGATTTACAATACAAACTAGGCATTATTCCCTGTGACTTTTGTTTTTACCTCCTGTGAGGGTGCACACATCTCTACTTTTAACGTACTTGTGTAGGTTCATGTAAGTTACAGTTAGGTTAGTAAACATCCCCGGCTTCCCTGTGTCTGAGTCTGGTCTCACTGGCAGGTACGCTCCACCGCAAAGCTTGAGCCCAGGCGCCTGGAAACACTGTCCTCTGAGCCCTGCCTGAGGCGTATGGTTAACTTCTGCACGCATCCCATGCAGCGCCCGCCCGCAGCCCTCAGGGCGCGTTGGTGGAGTTGTGTGGGTCTGGAGGTGCTGGCCGGGAGAGGCGAACACAGGGGCCCCCGCGTTGGCGTGGCTGGGAGATCCCAGTGCGGAGCCAGGAAGAGGCTGGATGCGACCGGGAGCGGAGGGATGGGGTGACTCTCCCCTTGCAGGAGCCCAGCGCCGCTCGCCCTCCCTGCTCTGCCCAGACTCGCGCTGTGGAGAGGATGTCTAGAGAGGCCCCCGAGCCGCGCCCTTGCTTGGGGAGGTAATGACCGATCCCTGCCCGGTCGCCTCTGCTGCACGCTCATGGAGCTGCGACTCCAGCCCGGCGCGTCCTGCGCTCTGCCCGCCCTGCGGACCCTTTCCCTGGGCGGCTGGCACGATCCAGCCAGACCCTGGATCTAGGTTGAGGAGGGGTGAGAATCCTGGCTCTGCTATTTAGCTCGGTGACCTTGAGCAGTTATCTAACCTCTTAAGGTCGATGTTTCCAACCCGTGAAACGGGACCGAAGACGCCTTCTCCGCGGGCTCCCTGTGGGATGAAATGAGAGGCCGGATGCCCAGCCTCCGGCTCCTAGTGTCCTGCCCCGTCTTCGTTCAATTCCGCTCTTGCTCTTCTTTTCTATGTTCTGCCTTTTCTCTTCCCCGGCGTTTACTGTCATTTTTGATCCTGTTTTTTCCCTTGGTTTTCTCTCCCCAATCTCTCGTAGAATACCTTTTCTCCTTTCTTTTCCTCCCATGTTCATTATTGTAGCCAACAAATTCATCAAAGATTTGTTTCCACTTCCTAGACTCTGGGATTCCCACGGCAAATCCGCATAATCTCCATCAGCCCGCTCCCCGGGCCACCCCAAAATAATCGGGCAGAGTCTAGGAAGAGCTCTGCTTACTCTGTGAATGCAGTCTCAAGACACACTTGCTCTCGCCCCACTTAATTTTTATGCAGGACCCCTGAGACCACCGCTGCCCTGAGGGCAAGGGCCGCTGTGGCACCTCTGTCATCATGTCCCCTCTGCCAGGCCCAGAAATCTATGCAAGGTCTCAACAAATGTCACAAGCTACCAGGGGGCAGAACCAAGAAGTTGAGGCTGGAACCCAATCATGCAATGACTTGCCTTGATTTCTTACTACAGAGAAAAACAAACATATATGATGTTCCATATTTATATACGAACATAGTTTTTAATCTTCAAATAAGCTGAAAGATACAGTGTAAAAAGAAATAACACAATATCTACTCAAGTGTTTTGTCTTTTTTTAAGCCATGTTCTGTAATTTTTACTTATAGAACTGAGGGAAGTTCTTTATTGATATTGCTTAGAAGAGGGAGAAAATCGAATTGCCTAAAAATGAGGAGTTGCATTTATGCTCATTAATTGAAACATTTTAAAGATGTCTGCTAATACTTTTTATAATAGCAAAAACTGCTACACTATCATAGTATATATAGTATAAAGAGTGTACATAAAATACCATAAACTATAACCAAAATTTGTACATGAACTTTTTAAAAAGAAGCAAAAAGTTAGGGGGGGAAACTCTTATTAGAAGGCTAGAGAATTTTTAGTTGCTTGCCATTTACCTCAAACTTAAAAGTATCAAATTTCCTTTGAAATTATTTCTCATTTTTATTAGAATCTAATTGTAGATCACCTGTAAAATGTTGGGGGAAGGAAGACAAGTACAGAAATATCAATTCTGTGCTTAGATTTTTGCAAGAGTAAAAGAACCACAGTACCACCTTGTGGGGAAAAGAGATTTTTTTCATCTTCTATATTATGGCTGTTTTCTTTTCCTCTACTATATAGTCATACGTACATGCACAAATTTTAAATAAAAGTAAATAAAACCATTTAAAGCACAGAACAAAAACGTGGGTCTATGTGAATAAACTATGACAATATGTCTTCTCTATTATTTTAAACACACTAGCATGTTTAGATCAAAATAACTTTTATTAACAAACTAGCATAATGATATATGGCATTAAGAAATTTTGCTTCTAATACTAAGCCCAGAAATCAAATGTTAGGCATGAAACACTAAATATAAAATTATGTACGCATCCCAAAAGAAGAATAATTCTTTCAAAAGTTGGTTTAAATTTCACTATTAAATACTAATTATGCTTTTTAATTTCTTTGTTCAGTTGCTTGGACCTGAAAGAGGGATATTCTTAGACAAATACAAAATAATATCTTCCTTTTTAAAGTTGTTTATTTCACTACGTTTAACATTGGCAAAGAAGTCAGACATGTATAGAAGCTATATTTGTTAGTTTAACAACTGTTCTCATCACTTTGTGGATATAAAAAGGGCATAGATCATAAAGCTTGGATTTTTAAGAAGATTATAAGACTCCAAAGCCAAGAAATGCAAAATAAAAACTGTCTCTTATTGTACATCTGGAACTATCTTACATGACATGAATATCTCCTGCTCTAAACGTGTTTTCTGCAAGGCAAGAGAGAATTCTGGGGTTACCTGTAGGCATTCTTTATTCTCTGTGCTTTAGAATCACAGAGCTGGTATATCCCTCTGACCTTCAGGAAGGACTAAATCAAAAGCATCCCGGGAAGAGAACAGTGTATTTCAAACTGTGTTCAGCAAGCCCTAGGGTCTGTCAAAAGATTATAAGGGGAGGGGAACACTGACAGAGGCCCCTCACTCTGAGGTTCCACCAACTGACTCTGATTTCATCGTTTTCACATACAAGAATTCTGCCTAGGATTGAGTTCAAACAATAGACTCCATGGCTTTAAAAATGCCAAAAAATCACTAATCTAACCTAGCCTATTTTGTGAAAGATTAGTAAAGAATTGCTACAAGAAATGTCCTAATGCTTCCTGCACATTTATTAACAAATGTATTTTAGGAACAGCCCACCATGTTTCCACATAACACATTCTTTTTCTTTAAAAAACAGTTCACTACAAAATGTATACAGTTTGGCTGTTTAAAAAACTCAATTAAAACCTAATTATATTAAATAAAAAATCTCTGTATCACAACCTCAACCCACTCACTTCCCCAGGAATAACATAGTTAACAATTTGGTTTGTAACCTCCCAGATACTTTATCTCTGTGAGGACAGATACAAACGTGTGTGGGTACACACACAAACACACACAGTATTTGTTTCAAAACAACTGCTTATCACCTGTGTTTCTCCTTAAATTAAAAAGTATCCTTTAGTGTCAATACCTACAGAACCACCTCATTTATAAATTTCTCCACATTATCATTCAAGGTATGGATGTATATACTTAACCTCATCTCAATTGCTGAATATTTGGATATTGTTTGTATATCATGTATTTGCACTTGCTCTTCCCTCTATCTAAAATACATTTCCTACACTACACCTGGCCAACATCTACACATGCAAGTTTCAGTTTTTTATGTTACCTCTGCATAACCACACTACCAACCTATAAGAAGCAACAACTTCAAAATTTTAAAACAGTTTCTCAATACAACATACTTCTTTACCTGAACATTTTAAACAATACAGGATTTTTTTAAAGCATATTAATTTCTTCACATGAGAATAATAAATCTACATCCTTTTTAGATTTTCCTACTACCCCAAGAATGGAATTTATGCTTTTTGGAGAGCAATTTGGCTGCACCTATCAATATTTAAAATGTGCATATCTTTCAACCTAATAGCCCTGTAGCTTTTCTATAGGAATATTCACACAAATTTGTTAATTCTTTCAACACATTTATTGAACCCATGTAAATGCTAGTCATTTTTCTAGGTTCTCATGAAAGAGTAGTTAAAAGAAGGAGAAAAAAAAAGCCTAGGGAGATTATAGTGTATTGGGATAAATCCACACTGGATAAATAATCAGATAGTATGTTGTCATTATTAATTTTGATAAATATGAAAATTACATTATGATAAACTATTTTAACATTGGGTTTTCTTCTTAAAGAGCTAAAAAATGCTATGCTTACCTTTTAAACTCAATCTTTGGTGGTGTATTTCCAAAGTGTTCCACATATGTTCTTTCTTTTTCAAAAAATATACCTCAACATACAAATCCCTTCAAATCTAACAAACCTTTGGCTGAGATTGACAAGTCAGTCCTTTCAACTCATTCAATGATTTTAGTCTTTGTCCTAAGTGTATTAAGATATTTAGGCCCTAGTTTCTTAACCAGCCCATTCATTTTTCTATTGTGAATTCATTTTTCAAATAAGGATAAAATATAGTAGGATATCAAAGAATTAAACAAACACTGCTACTTGGGTACAGCCAAGAAGATAGGTGAAGCTAAATTTTTGGCTGCACTGTTTCTAAATCATTGATGAGAAGATGGTGTAAAAGAGTCCAAATTCAAGGTACAGAAGGTAGTCTGCATGTGTTAATGTTTAATGTATTAAAATCTTCACTTTAATATATGAAAAGGAATGTATGAAAGCTAAAGGCCAACATAAAACAAAAAGTTCTTTCCACTGTATTGGAGTAACAGCTAGAATAAAGTTGTGGTCCTTATCAGTGGTTTAGTTTTCAAAGATGTCATCTGTAATTATAGCAACAGACACCAAGGATGAAGCTAAGCTATGAACCCACAGAAAATTCAGACGTGTCTGAGTATACATATCTAGAAAACAAGTGGGATTTGGCCACTGAAGGTCTATTCTTAAAAAGGCCAAGCATGCTCCTGGGAAATACATCTTTAGGTTAGCAGAGACTTTAGGAGTACCAGTTTAACCCAAGTAAGGGTAAAAACCTAGTGTTCACAGAGGTATGATTTTGGTCAAGATTATATACAACATGCATGGAGACTTCTTCAAAGCACTGGTAAGAAGAGGCCAGAATGACCTTGGAGTGACCTAGGTAGTGGGGGGAAAATAGAGAGGAGGTAATACCACAGAAATACTGTTTGTTTTGTTTCTGTTAAAGTGAACTTGTGACCCTTGATCCTACTTTTCTGTATCTGGTGCACCCTGTGGAAATGTGAGTTAGATAACACAACACTAGGCCCTAACTAGGGAAATCCATTATGAAGAAGACACTGTACCAAGTTCTTTCTTTCAAGTTTTGGTTGATTTTTCATTTTAGAAGTAGAGTTTTTATTTGAATCATGAGAAGAACAGATACTATAGAAAGATTAAGGGCTCATTAACGACCCTAACCAGTATAAGCTGATGTCTTCAAAATATGATAGGGAAAAACAACAAAACAAAAAAACAAAACAGAACAGCCAGCCCTGGCCTCCAAGGGTCGGGGCAGGAATTGACTGGTAGAGGGTATAAGGGAATTTACAGGGATGATGACAATGTTTTACAACTTGATAGGGTTTGAATTATATAAGGGTATTCACTTGTCAAAAGCCAGCAAATGGATAATAAAGATTTGTGCATTTTTTACATGTAAAATTTACCTCAAAAGAAAAAATTGTAAAAAATATTGAACTCTTGCTAATGATATGAATGCTGAAGCACTTAAAGGAAAATATATCAATGTCTACGATTACTTTCACCAGTGAATATATCAAAAATTAAGATGTATTAGTAGGTAGATAAAGGGCTAAATAGATGCTTGTAATAAAACAAGCAAAATTAAAATGTTACTGTTAGAATCTAGGTGGAAAATGTTCGAATTCCACAGTAAAATATTTTCAAGTTTGCTGAACATTTGAAAACTTTCATAATAAAACATAAGGGAGAAAAATTAGTATCTTGGCTCTAAGAAAGTCTGAAGTCTAAAAGGGACCAGAGTAGGCTGACTGGATCTGTTTATACCTCATCCAAAACCAGCAAAGAACCAGTATGGAATGGGAATAGGCAAGAGCAGTATGTCAGCTCATCTCATTTCCACTGCCTCCAATTCCCCCCAGCACCCCCCAGCACCTCAGGTTATGTTGATTCTGCCACCTGGAGGGTCTACTTTGCCTGGTTATCCAGACATTCTGTGTGTGTCAGGCAGTCAGTATGCAAAAAGTTACAGCTGTCCACTATACCCCTCCCAACTCAACACAAACATCACACTCCAAACAAACAAGCTTACAAGCTGACACACTTGCCCATATTCCCAGTCTCCTCACTGGCTTCCACGTTGTTGCCTGAGTCTCTTTAGCCCACAGTCAGTTTGGGATTCAGTGCTCCCATAATCACCACTGGGTTTCTGGGATTACCCTGCCCCTTTTGATTCCAGTTCTGAAAAGCTCTAGTTGAAAGGGCAGAGTTTCTGTTTTGGTTCAAGTTATCTCATCAGGTTTCTGTGGTCACTCTCCCAGTTGGTGCCTGTGGCCCAGCCTATAACATAAATAGATGGTGACTGCTGTACCAGAATTACCTCTAGGATAGGCAGCTTAAAGAAGAAGGCTACAAAGGGTCCTTGACTTGGAAAGCATGAGGCTGAAAAAAGGGTTAAGACAGTAGAAGCTACATCTAAAGAGGCTGAGGTCAAGCCACACAGTTATACAATATATTTAAGTCCCTACAATGTGCTAGGCACTATTGCAGTCCAGTGGTGAACAAAACAAATACAGTCTCTGACCTCACAAAGCTTACATTGGTGGGAGAGGTAGTAAATAAACACTAAAAAAGAAATATATACAAATACATATACATATATATTAAATTCATTATGACAAAAGAGATCAAATATTAAGGAGATCCACTTTAGACTGGGTGGGGAGAGAATGTCTCTGAAGAAGTGTCATTTAAGCTGTGACCATGTGAAGTGTCAGGGATAGAGATGGACAAGATGGAAAGCAGAAGATGTGAATATTTGAGAGAGATGAATGTTCAAAGAAGGGAAGAGAGCTTGTTTGCCTGGAGCAGCATGAAAAAGGGAGTGTAAGTTCTTGGATAAGGTTTTAGACAAGCGAACATGGGCCAGACCTTTGCGGTACTACTCTGTGTTAAGGCCTCTGGACTTAAGTACAGTGGGAAACCACTGGGTTTTAGGCAGAGGTATGAAGTCTTCCTGAGTGCCATCTGCCCCAGAAATGGCTCCAGTTCTGGGTACCAAGTCTTCTGGATCAACACAAGAATGTCAGCTCCAAGAGTTCAGATTTTTATCTCTATTGCTCGCTGCTCTATTCCCATGCCTAAAATAGCAGGAAGTTGGTATACATTTTTGAGTAACCAGTATTGTCTCTAAGGACAATAGGTCTTCTTTATGACTGCAGATTTAGGTCATACTCAGTTTCAATGGCTCTGCCCTCCTCTAAGCATCTAACTATGGTTTCAGCATCATAGAAAAGAAAGCTTCACCAAAAAGAAAGTTTAACCCTCAAGCATATATCCCAAGAGCCAAAAGCTTTTTAAAATAGAAGTCTATCTATTTGGTGTTTTGGTCACAACAGTCTTGTTGGGGAGGGAGAACAATGGTTTCATATAGTGTATATAGTAAGTATTACGAAACCTACAGTTGCAAGTAAGAAAAAATGCAAATTGTGAAGGAGTGGTAGGAGAGTATTGGTGGAAAGCTGAAAGTTAATGGTTCACGTAAGTAAGAGTTCAGAGGTAGATCTCCAGCCAAGATGTTCAGGCATTGTCATTACAATCCTGTCTCTTCCCATCCATGCTCCAATTCCCCTTACAGGCTTTATTCTCAAATAAGGTCTTCCCAAATGGTCATAAGGTCAGCTGGTAGTAGCTCTGGGTATACAGACTACCAGTCTAGCAACCCTAGTAAAAAGAGAATGCCTCTTTCCCATAGTTTTAGTCACTCTATTGGCTCTGATTGGCCTGATTTGGTTTACATATCTACTCCTGAACCAATCACTGTGACCAAAAGAAGGTACTATGCTTTGTGGCCACAACTAGATGGTTTTCCCACCACTGAAGCAGGGGAGAGCAGTCAACCTCGCCTGAAACCCACGTACAGAGAGGGGTCATTCTCTAAGGGAAAACCAAGATGCTAATGCCAAAAGAAAGGGAAGCAAATGTTGGGTAGACAAGTAAAAAGCCAACTACATAGTGTTAAGAATCATTTCTATGCGAAAAAATATGGAAGGCAGAGAATGACTAATAAACAATTGGTTTTTTCAAAGGAACACACATATGATATGAGTAAAAACCTTTAAATAACAGACTCTGTGTATATAAACTTCCTGTTATTTTCTCAAGGTTCAGCTGGGTGCAAATTTCAAGTGAACACTCCAATCAATGCATGCACTTGGAAAAAAAACCACAGCTTTCAATTTATGTTTATCCTGACATGCGACGGGAAAGCAATAACCATTTATGAGAATTTTATGCATTTCTAAGGAATTTTTAAATTAATATTTTAAAATTAAGCTGAATATTGTTACAATGTGAAAAGCTAAATGTGGAACTTATCTCAAACTGCTATATGCTATCTGCATAGTATTAAGAATTACTTGTGTTTTGGACCACTTATTTACTTAATCAAAAATATACTGTTTTGAGAATCTTTATACTTAATCAAAAGCTTCAAAAATCTTAAGAGTAAATCTGGCTGAACCAAATATGAGAACATTGAAAAATGCTAATTGCTGTGAAACATTACTGGAATAATAAAGTAGACTTTGAAACAAATTCTACAATAATGAAGTCATTCTTTAAAGAGAATGACTGAAACTGAAGAGAAAAAAAAAAAAAAGAACTGATTAAGGAGAACTACAACTACCAGATATGCAAAATCAGTAAGCTACAATCAAGATGGAAAAGCACGACAGAGGAAATATAATACAACTTTTGAGTCTTGCAATGCTAGTAACAGGGAAAAGTATTAAACACATTGAGTAAAACCAATAATATACTATTAACGACTATTAAGATTTGCAAGAATAGTATGTCAATATAGCTGAAAACAACAAAATAAGCTCAACTTTAAGCTTCCATAAAAGGGTGACTAAGAAAAAGTTAAGACTAAGTAATCAATAGTCTTATTAATTGCTATATCGCCAAAGCCTAGAATAGTACCTGGCATACAGTGGACATTCAATGTGTTTTGTTCAATTAAAAAACAGAATATGTAACCACTCTGCCCAGTTACTTTCATTAATTAAAAGAGAACAATTTGGCATATCATTTGGTGAATCCATTCACTCTTTGTCTTTTTTTTTAAATAGGCTTCATGCCCAGTGTAGAATCCCAACACGGAGCTTGAACTCACCACCCTGAGATCAAGACCTGAGCTGAGATCAAGAGTTTGATGCTTAATCAACTGAGCCACCCAGACACTCCTCATTTGGTGAACCCAATACAGAATTTACGTGAATGTGAAATTATAATTAACTATACCCAGTAAGATTCTGCCAGTCATATGTTGGGGTATATAAGTTTTCAGGTCTGAGAAAGTAACAAAAATCATACCTACTATTTGTATTTCGTAGACTTTTATGGCTACAACCAAGATTCTATCTGTATTGTTTACAGAATACCAAGTTCTATGTTAGGTTTCCCCTAAAGGCATATTCTGAGACAAGGACTGAATACACATTGTTTACTTGAAATAGTGACCTTGACAGGGAAATGAAAATACAGAAAAGTAAAGGCAGCTATTACAGGGTGCATTATTTAAGCCAACTACCACAATGGACACCACAGGGAAGCTCTGTAATTATTCCAGTAAAGGGGTGAGGAGCCTGGTATTTATACCTCTATAACCGTAAGTCACTGGGTTAAGGGCCATCGCCTAAGGAATACTACTTCTCACATACTTTCAGCCTGCACAAGCATGTAGGCAAACTGAGTTTTGGTAGCCCAAAGTTAGCCCCCAACAAAGATGTATTTGCTGGCCCTTAAAAATCAAGCGGGCATGCCTGGAAATACTAAGAGAATCTGAAAGGATATGAGTGTGGCACTCATAGTGTCTGCTATAAAAGGCAAGAAATGGCAATTGGTATGTGAACGGAAAAGCCTCTAGAGTAAAAAGAGACGATAATAAAATAAAACTGTAACTTCATAGCACCATGCTAAACAGCCTACTATTGTCCACACTCAGTAAATCACTGCTGCTTGATGGAAGAGTGGATAAATGAATTTAAGACTGAGCTATCCAGGAACAGATACACCAGAACAGCACACATAGCCAAAGCAGCCCAACTGCACTGAGCTCTGAATTTTATTTTTGAAAGTTCACTCTTGACAACCTAGCTATGAGGGGATGGTTCTCACATAGGACTTTTCTTCTAACAAACAGTTATATACTCCATTTAGCCATAGAATGCCAAAAATAAAGATGATAGATTAAACACTAACAATTTTTCCTAATATAAACACAATTATAAAGTCAACTAAAAATCTAAAATAAAAAAGCATCTCGAAAGAAGTGCAGTCATTTAACTTCTTATTCTCTGCATATCCTAAATCTCCCACATTCTTTCTCAAAATCTAATGGCATTTCAAGACTAAATTTTTAACCCAGATTTCACATCTTATTACATACAGTCCTACAGCTAAATTTTGCTTTCAAAAAACTTTTTAAGTTTACTTATTTATTTTCGAGAATAAGAGAGAGAGGAAGAGAGAGAGGGAGACAGAAAATCCCAAGCAGGCTCCACGCCATCAGCACCAAGCACAATTTGGGGCTCTAATTCCTAAACCTGAGATCATGACCTGAGCCAAAACCAAGAGTGGGACACTTAACGGACTGAGGCACCTAGGCGCCCCCAGAAATATTGTATATGTCAGTTCAATATTCTTCAATTAGAGGTGAATTATCAATTCTGATATATGTTTGGTTTTTTGTTTTGTTTTGTTTTTTGTAAATTAAGCTAGAGACACAGGAAGTAAGGTATTGTTTTCCAAAGGGGATCAATCTGAGGTTTATTAAAGTTGATAATGAGTCCTTTAGAAAAAGCAGAAATAGAGTACAGCCCCAAGATTCGAAGATGCCGCCCAAGGGAAAAAGCCGTTCCGGGAAAGGGGGGAAAGGGGGAGCAGCCTCTGGGAGTGACAGTTCTGACAAGAAGGCTCAGGATCCCAAAGATAGTGGCAATGCAGTAAAAGTCAGACACATTCTGTGTGAAAAACATGGGAAAATCATGGAAGCCATGGAAAAGTTGAAGTCTGGAATGAGATTCAATGAAGTGGCCATACAGTATAGTGAAGATAAAGCCAGGCAAGGGGGTGACTTGGGTTGGATGACCAGAGGTACCATGGTGGGACCATTCCAAGAAGCAGCATTTGCCTTGCCCACAAGTGGGCTGGATAAGCCTGTGTTTACAGACCCTCCGGTTAAGACAAAATTTGGATATCATATTATTATGGTTGAAGGGAGAAAATAAAATTGTACGCAAGACTGAAAAAAAAAAAAGAAAAAGTAGAAATCAATTCTGGGCAAGAAAGTTAAGGTAAGCAATATTATATGAAATTGAAACCAAAGACAACTCCATTTTTATAAGTTTAATAAACACCATATGTCAATTCAAATATGCTACTGTTTTTCTTTTAAGGAAGATACCTTATTTTTATAAACTTTTGAATTGTCTGGATATGGGGAGGTGTAAAACCTACTCTCGTTTAGATTGATCAAGAATTGCTTCTTTTGATATCAGAATGAAATTTCCCTTTAGGCTGTGAATCCAGTTTGGATGAGAATAATGACATACTCACCTTAAGACATTTCTATTTCTCAAGGACATTGCCATTTCCTATTTACCAGGAAAGTTAAAAAATTTAGAGATTCAAAACCCTAACATAAACTGAATGATAATATTCTTCATCCTCCCCAAATTACTAACTTCTACCTAATCGCCATCAGTATAACAATATTACATTTGATGCACTCGTTAGAGTACGACATTCCTAAACATAAACATTTACATTCCTAAACATCCTTGAAGATTCATTCTTAATGATTGACCTTGTGCTCCTTAAAATATTTTACTCTGCCTAAATTCCAACTTTAATTTCTTCTCCCTGAAACCAAAGAATCTTACCACACCATCCATCCCCAAGTTTTAAGCATAATTGGCCCTAAATTCATAGTAAATGATAAGAAAGAAAATACTATTAGGAAAATCATGATGATACAATCCTAATGTATAATTATCTCATGAAATAAATAAATAGAAAAGGTTCCATACTTTTCTGGAGAAGGCCTTATTCAAAAAACATCCTGCAATAATTAATCTATAATTAATCATTTTTCTTAAGGGACTCCAATATACCCAGAAGCAATTTGATCATCTGATAGCTTAATAGGCAAAAGCCCAGGACCTGATTGTCTAGCAGCTAGAACTAGTAGTGGAATCTAATTCAATAGCTCAATAGAAGATAGGACTACTAATCTGGCTCTAAGCTTTCAGGTAAATAGATTTTGGTGATTTTACAAAGAACCTCACTGGTCCACTAAAATAAGATGTCTTCCTATGGTTACAAAGCTAGTTATTGTCTTTTCAAAAGTGTTCAGAGAATGTTGATAAAATGATTTTATAGGACAAAAGTGAGTTCATCAAACCTGCATTGATACGCCACCCCTTTAAAGCCTCCTTTTGTTAATCTACTCTATTATAATGGTCTCCTGCTTTAACTAGGCTCCCTTTCTCCAGCCCTTCACTCCAAAGAACTAGTATATAGTATTGGCTTTTTAATTCATATGGTCACTAATGGTTTTGACAAGCAGGAATCTAAAGCATAATCATCCTTTGAGTGAACCAATAAAAGTGAGTTACTGAATGTATAAAACCAAAGATACAACAAAGATCAATGTGCTGTAATCAAGGTGAATTGTTCCATAGATGCTACTAGAAACAGTCTTCAACTGTGTCCAAACCAAATGTATTACAAATCAGAACAGAATCACTAACATCAACTTTCTTCTTTTAAATAGAAAAATAGGCCCAAGATTAAAATGTTACAATTTTTACTTCTTCAAAATGAATTATGAAAATTATTTGTTAAAATGCATGCTGCTGTCTTATGTGTGACCTTAACAGTTCTCACTCTGACAAGGCTGTGAAATAGAAACTAAGGCTGCCTCAGCCACATTTTAGACCTACCCAATCAGATTCTCCAGGAGTGACACTCACTGACAGATCTTTAGGCTGTGGCTAACTTTTGTTGTCACATCATGTCATCTACTTCTGTTCCTCTATCTAGTATTACATTCACATTAACATTTCTGAACACCACATATTCTCTAAGCACTGTGCTATATATACTTTTACATACAGTTTCATATACATTAAGATCTGGATTGACATTTTAATATTTAACAACTTTGATATGATTCATAAGACACAAACAAAATGTTTTAATATTAATAGGAATATACTATAACTTACAGTGTTACTTATTTAGTTCAATACTGACAGTGTAGGTAGGCAGGCTTCAAATATTAAACAATTATGCTACTGTTTAACATTTCAAGCTAAAGCTATCAGCATGAGTTTAATAATCCAGGCTAAAATTGTCTTCTGCACTACAAGTAGGAGATTCCATTTAAAGAATAATTGTCATAATTCCATTTCCTGGATTCTTCTAATACTTCCAATATTTCTTCAAATATCTGAGCTTTAAATATTGATTTCCCAAACTTATCAAATGTGATAAAACAAGTGAATATTGAAGATCAAACTAAAACACCATTTGGAGGTGATTTTTGTTTAGACTATTTCCCTTAACTTTCAGAAAGCCTCTGGGCATAACTGAAAAACCCTGTTTTTTTGTTTTTTTTTTTTTTCCTGTACCATGTGTTAAAGTTTAAGTGCATTACATAATTGAATTGATTGACAATTTTTAGAAGATTAATTAGCATCCCAACAGAAATTTAACAGAACTTTTCATTAATACCTTAATCTTGATAGTACCAATTTCCCTCTCAACACTTTGAACTCCCAGAGATGGCTTTAAATACAGAGCCTCTATTTACTTAATGGAGCTTTGCACTACTGAGAGTAGCTCTGTGGGGTGCTGGGGAACTCAGAGGAAGACATGAAATGGGCTGCTTGCGAATAAGAATGCAAAGTAGGCCCTCTCAGCCTTGCAGGTTTCCAGCACTATGTGTCCCTTACCCTGATTGCAACTTCAGCAGAGTGGAGTGGTTTGTTTGTTAAAATAATGAATAGTAGATGGCATCCATTTTAGTGGAAAGTTTTAATTTGTGATTCCCTGAGGCTGTGTGAAATAAAACACTCTTATTTATTCCCGTAAATGAAACCAAATTGCTTCTGGAATTTCTTCTGAGAAAGACCATCTAAGAACACTGATTTGACATATTAGTCTGTGAAATAAAACATTTAATGAATGCACTTTTGTAGTGAACAACATTATTTCTATGAAGATTATTTTTATTTCTGAAGTATGTTCTTATCTGATTAAGTTTTTGCTTTTTAAAACGGATGAAGTATATCATGAGTTTTAAGCTTGCCTCAGAAGCTTAGAAAATAAAAATCCGCCTATTCTGTCTGATTTTACATCTCTTTTATTTTATTTTTTTAAAGTAAGCCCTACTTAGGGCCCAACATAGGGCTTGAACTCAGGACCCTGAGATCAAGAGTCACATGCTCTACTGACTGAGCCAGCCAGGCATCCCTAATTTTACATCTATTTTAGTTAAAATACCAATTATTTCTGAAAGCAATCATTAGCACCACAATAACACCTTATTAATAAATTTCAATAAGCAATTTAAGTGCATTAAATAATAATGTGTGTTTGGAAAGAGGAACTAAAGTTTATCCTTGCAAATTCTAGAAAGAGAAATATGTTAAAAATCAGTAATTTTAAGGTTAGAGAAAGATTTAAATTGACCAGGAGAACAAAGCATTTCAAAACTCTCAAATACTTAAGAAATCTCTATGATAAACACTTGATATGCAATTTATTAAATCTTATCTCAATGATTATAAAAAATACTTGGTTAACCCATTTCTTATACCTGAAATAAATTAAACAGTATTTACTTAGTGATAAAGATACTCATTTACATTTTAGAAAATTACTAAAAAAAAAAAAAAAAAAAATTACTAAGTGCCTGGTACAGCTCAGGTACTGTTGTAAATCCCAACAAACTGCTGAGCACAACGCTTATAATCCCTGTCCCAGTGGAACTAACAACCAAAGGCAGGAGTGGGGAGGGGTGGGAGGACAGAAAATAAACAAGACAGCAAATAATTAAATAAAATAATGTCAGATAGGTAAAGGGTTAGAAAAAAAATAAAATTGAGTAATGGATAGAAAGCAAAGGGGAAAGTTGCTGAAGGAAGGCTAACATCGTTACTTCTAGGGTGGTGACTGAGCTGACACATCCGTAGGAAAATGGGGAAATTACAAATCCAAGTTGAGAACAGCTTACCTGTAGACCACTAGTATATAGGAATAGAAATCTAACATAAAAAAAACAGACCTTCCCCTACCATTTATGGAGTCCAGGGCAAGAATACAAATGAAGGCTCACATACGACAGGCCTTATAAGTTGTAACTTGAGATAACAAGCTGGTAAAGGAAATATATTCCAACCTCTTCCTTTGACAATATTACCTTCACCAGAATGTAGTGATATGAGTGAGCAGTCTGCCTTCAGCTCCTGACCTAGCCTCCTCCTCTCCTCAGGCTCAAGTCTATACTGTAAGGAACCTTACCCACCCACATGTGTATACCTTATGTTTAACTTCTTGGAAGTATTCAACATTGAAACAGCCTTTTACCTTGGTTTCCACATCAACATTTTTAGTTTTCCATAAATTTCTTTAACAATTCTTCTGCCTCCACTCATGCTTTAAATATTTTATTTCTTAAGGCTCTGTTTTAAGTCCTATCCTTTATTACTTTGCACATCTTCCCTACGTGACCTAATTCATTTCCAGGACTTATTGTCAGCAGGCCTGTATCTATTTCCCTAATGCCGTGTTTTTCCCTAAGACTGTTTGATAATTACACCTGGAAGTCTCTCAAGTCCCTCTACTCAACATGTCTAAACTGATTTATTTTTTTCTCCCCCAACCTTGTTCCAATCTTTCTCTGCTTCTGTAAATAGCACCCTTCCTATCCAAGTTGCACAAGTGAGAAATTTGGGAATTCTTCACATTGCCCTTTTCTTTACTTCCTTTCTCCACATCCAATCACTAATTCTACCAGTTCCATTTCCCCAGTATCTCTCAAATCTATCCATTTATTTATGACCCCTAAGGCCACTATCTATATTGTTCAAACCACTATTAATTCTTTCCTTGACTACTGCAACAGCCCCTAACCTTATGCTTCTTAAACTTTTTCATGTCATGGGGCAGGGAGAGAATAACACGGTAAGATACTCTGAAATGAACTGTCAAGGATCTGGAGGTTATCTATTTGGGCCTTAATAAAAAATACACAATTGCTTTTCTCATAGTATGTAATTTTGAAAAATAAACACAAAACAGAGACCATGTTAAACACTGAACTTATATAAATATCAAGTATAGGGGCACCTGGGTGGCTCAGTCAGTGAAGCGTCTGACTTCTGCTCAGGTCATGATCTCACAGCTCATGAGTTCGAGCCCCGTGTTGGGCTCTGTGCTGACAGCTCAGAGCCTGGAGCCTGCTTCAGATTCTGTGTCTCCCTCTCTCTCTGCCCCTAACTCACTCACATCCTGTCTCTGTCTCTCTCAAAAATAAATAAACAAAAAAAAAATAATAAAAAAAAGAAATATCAAGTATATTTTTCAAAAGTTTAATAGGAATTTTCAGTAAGCTTTCCTTCATAATTTTTTTAATATAAGATTTTCTGCTTAAAATGCCTACTATCACTTCCTGATCAAGGCCTTTAAGGATGTTCTCTTTAAACTCTTGATAGTCATGATCAAAGAGAAACTTCGCTCACAAAAAGAAATGAAAAAAGTGTTTAAATACTTCCAGAACCATTTTAAAATTTGCAACAGTTGAAATATTTAAGACTCTAACAGCTCTTCCCTTTTAAATGCAAATGTGATGTTCAAATTTCTCGTGATAATATGAATGAATTTTGAAACCAGTTGAACGTTTTCACATCAAATATTTCAAAAACAATGGAGATTTTATCTGCAGGACACACAGGCACCATCAAAGCAGCTGCCTTGCAGCTAGCTCAGCTGAAAGAGTAAAAAATAAAACATGAGTTATCTGCAAACAGAAATGTCAGTTATATGTAATGTCAGAGAATGCTCTGGAGCTGCACCTGCCTCTACTCCCCTCTCAAAGGCCTATCTTCACCATCCACACTGTGAATGCCTAGAACAGCAGCTCCATTGCCTGCAAAAGACTTAGGATGAAGATGTGGGGAGCAGAAAATATGGAATAAACTCAGATATTTGAGAAATGCATGAATTTAGGGAGCTGCTCTCCAGCAGTGTCACTGAACTGCTAAGGAGTTGGCTATCCTCTGTGTACTGCAGTTTTGCATACAGTACACCAGAAAACTATTTCTGAACTTCCTGGAAAGAATAACGTTTGATCAGGTTGGGCTAGTTTGGTTCTAGGATAGGCAGTAAATATAGCACTTTCTAGGTATACAGCTCAACCTGAATAGACAGATGAATAATGAACAACTGTTGATTGCAAAGCAAACAACCATTCCCTGCTTTGCTCCTCGTGGGAGTCCAGATTTTTTTTCTGCTTGGGAGCTCCTACTTCTCAAAGCCTATGATCCCACGAGTCTTCAATGTAAGTTATACAAGATATTTGCAACCTCAAACTTCCTATGCGCTATTGCTCATTCAAGGGTACAGCTGCCAAGGGCTTTTAGTAAAAGAAAGTTCCCTGCTCATCTGAAATAGCTACCAAAAGAGACACTCTCTGCCATTGTACTGGAGTATGTATGTCATATGAAAAATGAAACTGCTAGAGCCTATATTCTCAATGGGGGTGATATCTCCTCTGAGGGGATGAAAATTGGGGAGAGGAAAAAATCATACTTTCTATGTAGAAAGCATAAAATAGACATACAGTATATAAACAGATATGCACAATACCTGTGGTATTAAGACTTGGGGGGGGGGGGCATTGAGAAAAAAATCTTAAAAGGCTCCTTAAGGGAGCAATATAACGAAAAGGTTGAGAAACACTGTTCTAGAGAAATGGCAGATACCACCAAAGGCAGAAGACAATAATGGAAACTAAATTATTGATGCTATCATTAAGTTTTTAAGTCAAAGTTTATGACACCTGGGGCGCCTGGGTGGCTCAGTCGGTTAAGCGGCCGACTTCAGCTCAGGTCATGATCTCACGGTCCGTGAGTTCGAACCCTGCGTCGGGCTCTGTGCTGACAGCTCAGAGCCTGGAGCCCATTTCAGATTCTGTGTCTCCCTCTCTCTCTGACCCTCCCCTGCTCATGCTCTGTCTCAAAAATAAATAAACGTTAAAAAAAAATTTTAAATAAAAAAGTTTATGACACCTAAAACCTGTTCTAGCTCTTGACTTTCCATTTAACTAAGCAAATATATTCCCTTTACTGTTGAAGCTATTTTGTATTGTTTCCTGTAAGTCATAACAAATGTCATATTAACTGACAAAATATGGAACTCTTTAATTACATGGCCAATGCAACAGAACATTAAAGTGGAACTATTTTAGTCTGTCTCTGTTAAGCCTTCATGAATATAGGTGCCAGATATCCTCATAACCAAAGGGAGCCAAGTAAGATGAGAACCCCATGCAAAAAGAGGTGTCTGGGTGGCTCAGTTGGTGGAGCATCTGACTCTTGATTTTGGCTCAGGTCATGATCTCAGTTGTGAGACTGAGCTCCACATCGGGCTCTGTGCTGAATATGGAGCCTCTTTGGGATTCTCTCCTCTCTCTGCCCCTCCCCGGCCCTTGCTCTCGCTCTCTCTCTCTCTCTCTCAAAATAAACACACATTAAAAAAAGAAAAAAAAAAAAACCATGCAAAGAGATAGTGGGAAATGGATTTCAAAACTCTTGGTGCTCATCCCATGGATAGTGCAAAAGACTTAAAATTGAAGACAGGGGTGAAGGTTAAAGAATAGTTATTAGGACGTTTACATGAGGGTGGTTGGCGGAGAGTGCTCAGACTGGAGGGACTTCAAGGAGACCACCTTGTATGTTATCTCTGGAAATCTGTGTAGACACAATAGACCTGGTAACCGAAGTTGACATGAAATTATGAGGCCCAACCTTCCATTCTCAACTCATGAAAATTAAGGAAGTTAAAGGGAATGCAAAGTAAAAATTGACATGAATTAAGATGGTTTCAGCACACCCCTTCCTCATTTCTCTGGGTTCAAACTGTATTACTTAGGAATCTTTGGTCGTGAGTAACAAAAATAGAACTTGACTCAAATGAAAAATGGGAATTTACCACCTCACATAATGAGAGGAGAGGAGAGGGGCGGGGAAGGGAGGAGAGGGGAGAAGAGGAGAGGAGAGGGGAGAGGAGGGGAGGGGAGAGGGGAGGGGAGGGGAGGGGAGGAGAGGGAAGGAGAGAAGGATTGGACCTTGGGGATGACTAGATCCAGACATGAACAGCGCTGGGACTTCATCAGAAGCTAGTGAAAAGGTGCCAGGCAGATCTCCCCACCACACCACACCCCAAAACAAAAAGCAGTCTTCAAGCAAATGGGAGAACTGACTTTAGTATCAATATCATAAGTCCAAATCAGTGGATAAAATATAGAAGCAGAAATAATTGAGATTTCAAAATCATTGTAGGAAATCCACCTAGAAATGTATCCAACAAAAAAATGATAGAAGTATGTGTGTATGGGTGGATGAATAGATGGACAAATACACACTTGCCCAAGTGTGGCAAAATGTTAACATTAGAATCTTGGTGGTAAGTATATAGGTATTCACTGTAAAATTCTTTCTTTTCTGTATGTTTGATATTTTTCTAACAAAATGTTGAGGTGGGGCAGGCCAGGGCGGGGGGAATCAAGCAGAATAGCACCATGGCTGTAATGATTAGTCCATCAGCAGGATTCTAGTTCTAAACTGAAGGTACAGAAAACAGACCTTACACTCCAGGCAAAGAGAGAATGGCAAAAAGCTCTTCATTCATCCAGAGCATATAACAAATGTTCCTCGAATTTCCACTTGGTAGCATCCACTGAATTAAGATCAAGGTGTTAAAGAGAAATCAGAAATGACCTGCAGAGTGAATAGCATGAGGTTAAGAGATGACCATCCTGGTTTGGGAAATCAAGTAGAGAAATGACAGGTGAAAATGGTTATCTCATTGACTTAATCTGCTTCTATTTAGTTATTAGTGCACTAAGCATCATTTTAAATGTACAAATAAAGCTCTGATTTCTCACTTGGACAAGGGAGTAGATGATGGTATCCTTTAGAGAGACAGAAAACGCACATGGAAAAAGATATCTGTGGTGGGTAACTTTTGCATTGACTTTAGGAATCTTGAAGTTTAGGTGTTTATGTTGCACCTAAATAAAGATGTCCAACAGGCTGGAAATTCAGGAAGTATTTGAGCATCGGGAGAGATCGGCAGTAGTCACTGATGTGTCATCAAGATTATCATCCAGAGTGTATAGTGAGAAAAGTTTCTTTCATTCTTTTATATCCATTCATCAAACTATCATTATTACTAGAATTACAAAAAAAAAAAAAAAAAAAGAGAGAGAGATGTTTTTCAGTCCATAACTTAATTGCCAAATCCAAAGACCTTTGTGCAATCCCAAATGTGTTTACCTTACTTTTGTACAGCATTTATTGGGTTGGCTGGTCTTTAATTGGCTGGTCTTTAATTGGAAAGCTCTCCTCCAGTGATATTCTGATCACCATTCCCCTTTCTGTTCCTTTTCTGTCTCTTACAAAAGAGTCTTAGAATTTGACATTTACAGGGTTTTCATCCTTGGTTGGTAAGCCTTCATTTCTAACTTCCAATTTTTCTAGTTAGGCTTCAGGTCACACCGACTAAATAAAGCTTAATTAAAAGCTAGTTTAAAACTAAAAATTGTGTTGATAGTACAATACAGGCAACACTATCCACCTTGGAGCTACATTGCCTTAGGTTCTACTAGCTTTTGAAATGCATAATTTTTTTCCTCTCTCTGAGCCTGTTTTCTCATGACCTTAAAATGGCAGCCAAAATATTTAATTTGCAAGGGTATTATTAATGATTACATTATAAATGTAAAGGATCTAAGTGCTCCGCACTCGATGCATACAATTAACACAATTCATAACTTCAGATGAACACAAATTACGCCAAGTTATAAATATCTACCTTACCTAATATTAACTTCTGTTCCTGAGCACTCAGTCTACATAGTGTTATTCAGGTTACATGCGCTGGCTCGCTCAGTATTATTTCCCTTAGAATCTCTCATAGCGTCAGGGACTGGCTCAAATCAACAGTAGCAACTCCTTCCTTCCATATACCGCATTGAGGGAAACACATTTTCCACGGCTTCTTAAAGAAATCATTCAGTTTAGCTTAGAGGTGAAAGTGAAAAGTAAGCTTCGTCACAAAAACTGAGTCCAACTCTACTCCACCCGTCTGCAGGTCTCTGAGAGAAAAGGGATCAGGGTCACAACAGTTTACGAAGCAGACTTGAAACGTTAGTTTTTAACTTTCCCGCAAGTCTCTGAACGACCAACCGCACTGATACACCGTCAAGCTACGCGCCACTTCCGTTTGCGCATTTTAATTACGTCAGCATATCAGCTCTCGCGGTATCACCCGATGTTGAGGTCCCCTTAATAAAGATCTCGCGAAATTTGTTCTACAGCTCCAAGCTAGCCTCACTTTCCCCCACCCCCAACCTGCCCTTCCTTTCCCGGTCTCAATCACAAAATTCTTCCCTCCCCTTTCTTGAGCTCACAGCTCTCCTTCTGTTTCCGATTTCAGGCCGGAACCGGAAGTTCAGTGGGCGGGGCCCGGCGGCGGAAAACGCTGCGGAGCCGGAGCCGGGATTCGGCTGTGGCCACTGCCCCTGTCCACGCCACGGAGCGCCGTGGCTTCAGACTGAAGGTCGGTCCGGAGGCGGGTGGGCGCGGGTCTCCCCCGGAGTGTCCGGGTGGCAGCCTCCCCGGGCCCCCCGGGCTCCGCGAAGGATCATGTCTACAGCCTCCGCCGCTTCCTCCTCTTCCTCATCTTCGGCCGGTGAGATGATCGAAGCCCCCTCCCAAGTCCTCAACTTTGAAGAGATTGACTACAAGGAGATCGAAGTGGAAGAGGTGAGTGAGGCCCGGCACGGAGGCGCCTGTCTCCGCCTTTGCCTGGTCCCGACTCTTAAGGTGCTTCCCCGGCCTCTCTGATTCTCGGGGCCCTGCGGAGTCTACCCGGGAGTCCCCACCGAGGCCAGGTGTAGAGGGGACTCTGCGTTCAAATGCTCTGGGAAGCTTTCTTTTTCCCTCATTTCGGCACTCTTGAGTTTGGTCTGTTACCGGAATTGGGTCATCTCAAACACCAAGATGAACTGGTGAGATGTTGTGGAGCACCAGTTCTTATATATGTAAATAGTAAATTCACCAAACACCATGACCGTCCTGGAGTTTAAGTTCACTAAGACTTGGTGTTCTTAAGGGCCAAAGTTTGTATTATGTTCGACTTCTAGCTCAGTGTCTGGTATGTAGTGTGTGTTCGATAAATACTTGGCAAATATATCATCATGTCTAATGAAGTGTCCGCCTCAGTACTGAATGCTTCTCAGTTTCGCCGATTCGATAGAGCAGTAGTCGTAATATTAAATATTCTGCCTTCAGTTGGACTAATTTGGATAATTCTTACCATTAGTAATGTAGACTACAGTGAAAAGATGTCTCAAGCAGCATATTCCGAAGAGAAACTTACGATTTCTGTGACGACCGCAGTATAACAGAAATCGCTGTTAGAAAACCCAAATCCATTCTTTATTCTGTAGTAAGTTATTTTAGGGAAAGGTAGTAATATGCTTTTAATATATTGCTTCTTTTCAAATATACATAATAGATTGATTCTAAAAATCATAAAATGTAGAAAAGTAAAAACTGTATCTGTTTTAAACACACATTTTAGAAAGTGTTCAAACTTTGGTTGGAAGTAATACTTATCATGGGCCACCTAGGTGGATTAGTCATTTAAGCAATTGGTTAAGTGTGGACTTATGCTCAGGTCATGATCTCATGATTCCTGGGGTTCAAGCCCTGCCTGGGGCTCTGCGCTGAGAGTGCAGAGCCTCCTTTTGGATTCTCTGTCTCCCTCTCTCTCTCTCTCTGCCCCTCCCCCATTCTTTCCCTCTCTCAAAAATAAATTAATAAACATTAAAAAGAAAATACTATCAATTACCACTTACTCATTTTTAAAATTTATTAAATATTTTGCTTAACATATGCCACAAAGAACAATGTGTGGCAAGACCCATGTTACAGGCTTTCAGTGAATTATCTTTACTTTAAAAATCCAAAATTATTTTTAAATAGTGGCAAGCTAAAGTAGCCAGATAATTACCATTCAACAAATACATTTTTTTCTGTGCATATTTTGGAAGAATAATGGATTCCTAAATCATGTCTTTCTATTGCATAAGGTAATCACTGAGAACAACGTCATTTTACAAGATAACATAAACAAGGCCTTTGGAGTTAGAGGGAGGTTCAGTATATCAGGTGTACATACCACTTATTAGCCATGTGATGTGAAGCGAGCTTCCTAACTAACCCCTTTAAGCTTTATAGTTTCCTTAACTATAAAACAGGGATAATAATTTCTATTTAATTTTACCTGTATAACATCCTATTAGACAATATGATCAAAATACCCAACACAGTACCTGATACTTATGACTAGGAAACTGAATTCCAGAGAACAGTAACCTGCTTTAAGGTCACATGCTAAAAGAAGAAGGACCAATATTTTGAAAAGAGAGGGGAATTTATTTATGTGTGGGTGTGTGTTTTCTATTGAGGCTATGATAAATTCCTTTTTCAGAAATGGATAGTTGATCCAGCTTTCATGGCTAACTTTCTTTTTTAAGAATAAAAATTCAGTGAGTCAGTATAAAAGAATTGCAGTTTTTAAATAAGCATTTACGTCTACTCTGTGGCAAACTGCTCTGCTTGTAGACTACAAATTGTTATGTAATAATAACTTGTACTTCATGGTCTAACAAATGCTTCCACAGACTTACATCATTTATTCTTACAGCCTTCATTTTCTCACACTACTTTCTAAAGCATTTTACGTTCTTCTTGGAAGAATGGAAGTTACTGAGGAGAGAGTCATCATTTTACTGCTCTTCCTGGAAAGCCACTTAACTTCTGATTAGACTTTTACGTTTCCAAAGATTTTTCTTTCAGTTTAGATATTGTTTCAACCTTTTTTAAGTATATTTAAGACATTCCTGAGGAGTAAATTTTTGTTTTCAAATGAAAATTTCTAGTATTAGCTGGTTCTCTAGTTTAGTTTTTATTTTTGAGTACCCAGTTTATTTTCACTTTAAAGATTGAATTCAGACCTTTCTAACGTTGAAAGTATTACATAATTCCCATTGTATTTGTGCACATTAAAACAGTGTTATATAATACAGAGTGCACTATAGGCATTCAATAACCATTTCTTTTTTTTTAATTTTTTTTAATGTTTATTTATTTCTGAGACAGAGAGAGACAGAGCATGAGTGGGGGAGGGGCAGAGAGAGAGGGGGACACAGAATATGAAGCAGGCTCCAGGCTCTGAGCTGTCAGCACAGAGCCCAACGCGGGGCTCGAACTCACAGACCGTGAGATCATGACCTGAGCCGAAGTCAGACGCTCAACCGACTGAGCCACCCAGACGCCCCTTCAATAACTATTTCTTAACTTAGATTTTACTTTTGGTTAAAATCATAAATAAGAGAAGAAAGATGGCTAGAAACAAAAAGTATTTTTATATTGCTTTCAGTATTTTACATAGTACAAATATGTTGTCTATAAATAGAATCATGTTCTGTATTTCCCAAATAACAGTGTAACTGAAACAGCATTATACTGATTCAGTTAGAAACTATGTATGAAAACTACTCCAACCACAGGCCAAATATGTAGTCATTTAGTAGATATATATCTTTAAGGTTATCAGCTGATTCTAATCCATACATTCCTAATTAGTGTAGCACTTCCTAAATTCAGTTCTGATAGCAAATTATGTGAGACCTTGGCCTCAGAAACCTAGGTAGGTACTTAAAAAAAAAAAATCACCTAGTTTTTACCATTCTGGGGCTGAGTGTAGAGAACGTTAGAATAAATTGTGAAGTATGTACATTGAGGACTAGGTTGCAAGAAGTGGTAAAGGCAGTGTGGTGTGGTAAAAAGTGTACTGGGCTGGGTATTTAAAAAATTTGGATGCCATACCCATTGTGCCATAATATATTTAAGTAACTTGGATCAGGTAATTTCATTTTTCTGGGTCTGATTTCTCATGTGAAGTGAAGGCCTGAACATGATTATTTAAAGTCTCTTCCAGCTCTGAAATGAAAACACATTTATTCCAGTATTAATGCTCTGTTTCCACAATAAGCATCATATGATCTCTTGTGGAAGGTAGTTGGTAACCAACTAATCCTGGTTAGACAGGACAAATATCCCCATTTTACAGATATTGACATTGGTCATAGAGATTGATTTACTAGAAACCTCTTGTGTAGTAAATGGTAGAGCTGAGAATTGAATTTGAGATTTCTTACTCGTGAGTCACTTACTCTTTCTACTAGATTTACAGTGTTGCTTTGTTTCTTTCTGAAGCACTCTGACCAAACCTTATTCTGAAAATGGAGAAACAAAATACTGATTTCCTTTGCAGTAGTTGGTGCTACGCATGTAATGAACATTCTCTTCTGTGCACAATATTGCTAAGGTACTGTGGAAGATGAACAGAAGAATTCTAGGATTCTCTCCTTGAAATTTTTTATTATTAGGAGACTAGAATAAACACAGAACAGTTAATAATTAACATTTTCAGAACCACTAATTTAGAACTATGACTATAATGTAAACTGAGCACTGAAGCTATAATTTGAAAGTAGGGTTAATCACAGAACACTTTGTTGAATGGAAAATAATTTGAAAATAGATTTGGAATAAAGTAAGCATCATAGATTGGGAAAGGCACAAAGGTGAATTGTCTTTGCAGTTGTTCCCTCCCCTGCCCAGCATGCTTTTCCCTCAAGAACTTCACATGGCTGGCACCTCTCACCATTCAAGTCTCACCTCAAATGTTTATTCCACAGGGAAACTTTCCCTGAGCAACCTAGATTTTGTCACTTCTATTATCCTTTGTGGCACTTACCAGTAAGCAAAATTGTGTGTCCTGCAGCACAATGTAAGGTGCCTTATTCACACTTGTAACCCCAATGTCTAGCACCATGTTTTTCAATAAATATTTGTTGAATGAGTAAATGAAGTTATCACAGCATAATTGTGAGGATTTAGTGCTCATCTAGTTCTTTTACATTGCATGTGATAAAACCAGAGGTTGCAGTAAGTTTGTGATTTGGCTAAGGCAGCATTTACACTAGAAATGAAATCTGATTCTCTTTCCAAATGTTGATTCCATTACTATTATACCTAGCAAATATGTTCATTTGGGGTAAAAAATGCTGTAAAGGGGCAGGTGCTGTAAGTAAACCATGTATTGGTGGGCTTCTACTAAAATATTACAAAGATCCTATTTTTGGCATGGCTGCTTTTTAAAAGGGAGACCCACAGTGTTGACCTCAAGTGTAATCTAAGCAAGGCACATATAATCACTGCATTGTTTATATGTTCTTAAGCTTCATTATAGAGACCCAAAGGTTTTGTTTTAAAGGGAAATCTAGAAAGAACTTTGGCCATGATATTTTGTAGTTTTTAGAGGTAGATGGGCATCTGATATTGGAGAAAAACCTTATTTATAGTGGTCTTCTTAAACTGAGTCTGTAGATTTGTTATACTCAGTATTTAATTGTGGGATATCCAAAATTATTAATAAACTCTTCATGTGAAACTTAATTATCATTGATTTCATTAGAAATCTGGAATTGTTACCACAGTAAAGAGATAGTCACACGATAACTCTTAAATTGTGCCTGTGTAGCTTAGAAGATGACATGGCATGTATTTGAAAGAAAGGCCTACTAACTGGGTCAGGTGTCTATGGCAGGTTTTAAAAGATTGCACAAAAATTCAAAAGTAAGTTTGAATAATAAAAGCTTTACTTTCATGTTATCAAGTCTGCCTTGTCAGCAGATGGCAGTTCTCCTCTGCCACAGTGTATTAATAGATATTGAAGTTCTAAGTTCTGAAATAGTTGGAGGCTCTAAGTTCTAACAAATAAATATATGATCTATGCTTGTTCTGTCATGTTCCAAATTTCTAGCCAGAGCAGTGGCAACATAGCCAGGATCCATTCACATAGTCCAAAGAGCAGGGCCAAACCAAAGTGACAACTATAGTCACTGAACTAAAAATAACATGAATTGGGGACAATTAAGAAGAATTATTTCATAGTAAATTAAGAACACAAGGTCATCCTTTCCCGTTTAGTGTAGTTCAGGTGGGTTTGTGTTTGTTTTTAATAACATGACTTGGATGAAAGAATAGTCTTCCATCCTGAAGAAATTAGCTTTTTTTTAAATTTAATTTATTTTTTTAAATTTACATTCAAGTTAGTTATATAGTGCAACAATGATTTCAGGACTAGATTCCTTAATGCCCCTTACCCATTTAGCCCACCTCCCCTCCCAAAACCTCTCCAGTAACCCTCTGTTCTCTATATTTAAGAGTCTCTTATGTTTTGTTCCTCTCCCTGTTTTTATATTATTTTTGCTTCCCTTCCCTTATGTTCATCTGTTTTGTATCTTAAAGTCCTCACTGACCCATGAAAAAATGCTCAACATCACTCATCATCAAGAAATAAGTTTTTAAAGGAGTTGCTTTCTTTAAACACACAAAATGAATTCTGATTTTGATACTTGTGCTTTTTAATACTAATTATATGGAAATATTTTACATACTATCTCATATTCTTCTGTTCTATTTTTATTTAAAAAATACATTTAAATCTGCTTTAAAATTTGAGATTAAAGTCGTGGACCCAAAATCACTACACCACAGGGGGAAAGATGCACATCATAAGAGAATTAATCTAAGAATAATTTAGAAAGCATTCATAAATTTAGAAGGAAATAATTCTAGGTTGACTTCCCTTTTAAAACCAAAGTCCTCTTTGCATTCCTCTGTTCTTCTATTTTTACAGATGAGGGACTGTGAAAAATATCTAATATTTATTTCTAGGTTCACCGTTTTGTATGGATGCAAGTGATGGGGAGATACTTATAATTTAGATGTGTGCCCTTTTTTACACTCTTGGTGGAAATTGGTCTTTGGGGAAAGCAGTAAATTCAAAATAATTGTTAATGACCCAATGTGTCAAAGAAACTTAGGTTATTCAGATATGAATGCAATCCAAAAAGCATATTTGATTTGTGAACTTGAATTAGAAGTTAGATTGTAAGTAAAAAGTAACTTCCTTTCCTTGTTTTTAGTTTGAATATGAGGATTTTCATACCTCAGATGCCAGTGTCTCAATTTGCCCTCTATGCCACTAGTTTCTGTCAATCTGTGTTTCAAGAAAAACATTGGGTTGTTCACAAGAATCCCCCTTTTTCTTTCTTCATGCCCAAGATGGCATTTAGTGCTCTGGAAAACTTTGATAAGTAATATCCACAGCAGAGGCGCCTGGGTGGCTCAGTTAGTTGAGCGTTGGACTTCGGCTCAGGTAATGACTAGCATCTGACTTCAGCTAAGGTCATGATCTTGCGGTTCATGGGTTTGAACCCTGTTCTGACAGCTCAGAGCCTGGAGCCTGCTTCAGATTCTGTGTCTCCCTCTCTCTCTCTCTCTCTCTCTGCACCTCCCCCACTCGCACTCTGTCTCTCTCAGAAGTAAACATTTAAAAAAAAATAAAAAAGAAAAAATAATATCCACAGCAGTTGAGGGCTCCGTGATCTATGTGATGGTTTCCACCGAAGTCCCTTGTTTCACCGTTAGTTATGTTTTTAATATAACCTAATATTGTTCTCAAACCAGAATCACCTTCAGAGTTTCTTAAAACACAGATTGCTGGGCCCTACCCTCAGACTCAGTACTTTTGGGTTGGAACCTGGGGATTTATATTTTCCACAAATATCCAGGTCATGCTGATGCTTTTGATCCATTTTGAGAGCCATTGGATTAATGCTTTTGCTGTTTTTGCATTTGCTTTCATTTTGGAAATCTTCCCTTGGCTTCTTGAGATACTCTTCTGGTTTGCTTGCTATATTATTGACTGTTCTTTCCAGTTTTTGCTTCTTCTTTCTCCTCTGTTTTCTAGATATAGAGGTTCTTCAGAGCTCAGTTCCAGTTCCCCATAGTATTTTTTGGTAATCTCTCATCCAGTTGATTGACCAGAAATAATCAACTAAATGCTGATGATTTGCCTGCCTGACTTCTCCTTGACTCATGTTTCTATTTTCTTTCTTGATATCTCCCTTGGGTATCTAATAGACATCTTAAACTTTGTATGACTAAAACACAACTCTGTGTTATTAAAAAAAAAAATCTGCTTGCTCTGTTCTTTGTTTTCCTTCATTAAACTGTTGCCTAACCTAGACGTTATCCTTGATTCATCTCTTCCTCTCTGCCCCTCCTGCATACATGCGTGCCATCAGCAAGCTCTTTTGACCCTACCTATAAAACATATCCTGGATCTGCCCGTTTTTCTGCACTGCCTTCAGCCTTGTCCTCACAGCTATTCTTTCTTACTTGGGCTGCTGTTAGCCTTCTATCTGGTCTCTGTATATGTTCTAGCTTCCCTAAAATCCATTTTTCACATAAGAGCTAGAATTATTTTTTTAATGTAAAATCGTATCACATCTTTCCTTCTTAAATTTCTCCTGTTGCTTCTTACTGCACTTAGACTGAAATCCAAACTCCTTTTTGTGATGCAGAAAGCCATTCAGGATGTATTCTGCCTGTCTCTCCAGTCTTATCTTGTATTTCTCTTCCCTTCTCCCACTATGCACCGCCCACACCAAACACTCCAAGTATTTCTCTAGGTCATCACTAAAATGTCTCCTTTCTCAGTGCGGCTTTACAGGACGACTGTTTAAAATTGGGTGGGGGTAGTGCATACATGTGTGTACACACACACAAGATTTTGTCCCTTTACTTTTTAGCACACTGGTTATTTACCAAATATTACATGTTTTTACTTTGTCTCTCTCCACAAGAATATAAGCAGTAGAAACAAAGATTATGGTTTATTTTGTTCACTTCTATATCTTGAGTGTCTAAGGTAGCACCTAATCTATAGCTGAGGTTGAAATATTATTGAATAGGGAATGAGGGTTTTTTCCCCCTTAGGGCCTTCAGATTATTTCTTCTTCTTTGGTTGGTTCCTTGTATCATTCAAATATCAAGTTAGTAACCTCCTCAGATAGCCTTCCCATACTATCTGTCCCAAAGCTTCCACCAGTCTCTTTGTCCTATCATCCTTCTTTTTTGTTTTCTACATAGCATTTTTTTGCAATCTGATATTCTTCTTATTCATCTTTTTGCCTATTGATTATCTTTCCCCTCCATTAATTGAAAACACATTCCATGTAGATCATAGTCTTTGTCTTATTTATTGCTATATCTCTGATAAGCTAAATGGTAGCTGAATATAGTAGACGTTCAAAAACTGATTTAAGGAGTAAACAAATGAAGTTCATTGTTTTCTTGGTATGATCCTTACCTTCACACCTTTGAAAGGAGAACTTACCCATTTCTCCCTTGCTTACTGACTAGGCCTTCCCCTTTGGCCTTCATCGATTCTCCAAAACTCAGCTGATCTCTATTTAGCTCCCTGTATTTGAGCTGTCTACTATCCCACAGCCTGAGATACAGGTTCCAACATTTTGCCCAAAACAGCCTCCTCCCTATAGTCCAAGAGACTCTAATTTCAGTTTCTTCACTTTTCTTTTGGCAAGAGTTTTTTTTGTTTTGTTTTGCAGTTTTTGTTGTTGTTGTTGTTGTTGTTGTTATCATTTCCATATTCTGTTGGGAGAGAGAGAATCCCAAGCAAGCTCCGTGATGTCACCTTGGAGCCTGACACAGGGCTTGATCCCACAAACTGCAAGATCATGACCTGAGCCAAAATGAAGAGTGGGATGCTTAACCAATTAAGCCATCTAGGCCCTCTCCCCTTGCATTTTTAATCATCTGTAGCTTTCCAGGGTGGCTAAGCTGTGTGAGGCTGCCCTCTCTTAAAAATCTCTTTGAGAAGTGGGAAGGATAAGTCCTTTCTGCCCTCAAATTCCTAAGCCTGTCCTGAATCTCTAAGCCTATCCCTGAAGGGGATGAGGTGTTTCTTTAACCACCATTATAGACTTACCTTTGGCTCACTTAAGCTAGTAAGTATTTAAAAAATGATTTAAGTACTGTTGTCTTGAATTTTTTCTCTACCTCACTTTTATTCCATGAAGGCAAAAGTCAATTCTTTTTTTTTATTATTATTTTTTTTAACGTTTTATTTATTTTTGAGACAGGGAGAGACAGAGCATGAACAGGGGAGGGTCAGAGAGTGGAAGACACAGAATCTGAAACAGGCTCCAGGCTCTGAGCTGTCAGCACAGAGCTCGACGCGGGGCTTGAACTCATGGACCGAGAGATCATGACCTGAGCCGAAGTCGGCCGCTTAACCGACTGAGCCACCCAGGCGCCCCAAAAGTCAATTCTTTATATATATATATTTTTTACTCTTAATATCTCTACATTTATGCCACTTGAAAAAATGGAAAGTCTTTTTTTTTTTTTTTTTTTTTTATATTGCAGTGTGATGATTTATAAGGAATATACATTTGGTCATCTGAATGACCAAACATAGGGGCACCTATGTGGCTTGGTCGGTTAAGTGTCTGACTTCAGCTCAGGTATGATCTCATGGCTTGTGAGTTCAAGCCCCGCATCAGGCTCTGCTGACAGCTCAGCACCTGGACCCTGCTACAGATTCTGTGTCTCCTCCTCTTCTCTCTGCCCCTTCCTCACTCGTACTCGGTCTCTCTCAAAAATAAGTAAACATTAAAAAAAAAAAAAAAAGAATACAATTATAAAAAATGAATGACCAAATGTGTATTTCTGTCATATATACTTGGTCTTTGTCCACAGTTCCTCATTCACAGCTCCCAAAACTTTCCGAATTTCCTAAGGGAAGAAAAATAAAAATGTTTCTGTTTCTCTCTCTCGTTATGTTGAGGTTACTTTTACATTTACTTATTTTTTTGAGAGACAAAGGGACAGGGCACAAGTTGGGGAGGGGCAGAGAGAGAAGGAGACACATAACCCAAAGCAGGCTCCAGGCTCTGAGCTGTCAACACAGAGCCTGACGCGGGGCTCGAACTCACAAACTGTGAGAACATGACCTGAGCCGAAGTCGGACGCTTAACCGACTGAGCCACCCAGACGCCCCTGTTCAGGGTACTTTTTAACCCTACTACAGGATGGGGGCTAGTTGCTAGGAGAACCTACTTTTTGGTTAGAGGGTTGGAACTTTCAGTCCCATCCCCCTGACCTCCAAAGAAGGGAGTGTAGAAAGGAGAGGAGCTGGAGGTCAGATCATTTGCCATTGACCAAAGATGTAATCAATCATACCTGTCTAATGAAGCCTCCATAAAAACCCAAAAGGCCAGGGTTGGAGAACTTCCAGGTTGGTGAACACATAGAGGTTCAAGGAGAGTGACTTGCCTAGAGAGGTTATGGAAGCTTTGCACGCTTTCTGCATATCTTGCCCTCTGGTTCTCTTTTATCTGGCAGTTCCTGGGTTATGTCCTTTTATAATAAACTGGTAATACAGTAAGGAAAATGTTTCAGTTTTGTGAGCCACTCCAGCAAATTGATTGAACCCAAGGAGGGAGTCATTGGAACCTCCAATCTGTAGCCATTGGTCAGAAGCACAAGTGACATCCTGGACTTGTGACTGGCATCTGAAGTTGTGGAAGGAGGGACAGTCTTATAGACCTGAGCCCTTAACCTGCAGGATCTGATACTTGTGTCCAGATAGATAGTGTCAGAGTTGAATTGAATTGTAGGACACCCAGCTGGTTGGTATCTGAGAATTTCTTTGGTGGTTTGGGAAAAACCCCTTTCGTTCATTGGAATTAGTATTCAGAATCATTAGATACACAAAGGTTTAATTCTTTAAGCATTGACTCTGCTTCCTTTTTTTTTTTTTTTAATGTACTTGTTTATTTTTTGATTTATTTTCAAGTTAGTTAGCATATAGTACAATAATGATTTCAGGAGTAGAATCCAGTGATTCATCCCCTACATATAACACCCAGTGCCTCTAACCTCACTCCTTTGAATTCAGTTATTATTTTTTTTTTAATCATGCATTTCACTTTATGTGTACATCCTTAGGCATCTTGTACTTTTCTTTACTATCATTTTATATCTGTTGTTTTACCATACCTGTGAAATATCTTAGACCCCTAACATGAGTGGAGGCTTCTTAAAGCCATTGGCTCTCTTCTTACCTAAATGTGCCTGTTTTATATTTCAAAGTGTTTAAAAAATTGCTGCTTTCTTGAGCAAATAGAAGAAGGTTTATCATGTCCTTATTTCTCCACATTTTGTTCCCATGATTTTAAGTTGAAAACTCAGAGTCAGCCATCATCTCAGCACTAGATGGCACTTGTGCATCACAACTAGTCATATAACACCTAACGGTTTTTGTGACAAGCGAATGATCTACAAATACAATGTTTGGAATCCCTACGTGGACTTTACTTAAAATAGGAAAATGAAACAGGAGGACACCTACTAAGTACAGTTGCTTTGTAAATACATGGTTGAAGAATATTTTGAATTCATAATCATTATTTCATTATCATATCAATAGGTAATCTGTTCTCCATCCATACCTTCTTAGTCTAATGTTGCCGTAAAGTTGAAATTTGTTTTAAGACCTGTTTGCTATTCATCATGGTTAATTGTACAGCTCCTTACATTGATTCATACCTAACTCTAAGCACTTATTATTCTTTTGTAGGATATAAGAAACTACATGGTTTTGGTTTGAGTATGAATCCTGTAGATACCACTGAGGAGATTGTAAGCATCTCCCCTTTACTGCTGAGAAAACAGAAGCTCAGAGATGTTACTCTGCCCAGCATTAATAGCTAATAGGTAGAACCTTTATTCAAACTCGAGTCTGTTGAATTTCAGAGCCCGGGTGTGCTCTTTCCATTACTCTGATGGTGCCAGGTTTAGTCAATACCCATTCATGTTAAAGTAACTGGATGACTAGTGCAAATGACTGATGTTGGTTTCTTTCTCATATGAGAGATACAACTCAACACCCAAAAAGCAAAGAACCCAATTAAAAAATGGGCTGAATACGTAAACAGACATTTTTTTCAAAGAAGACATCCAGATGGCCAACAGACACATGAAAAGATGCTTAGCATCACCCATCATCAGGGAAATGCAAGTCAAAACTATAATGCGATATCACCTCACACCTGTCAGAGTAGCTAAACTCAAAAACAAGAAACAAATGTTGGTGAGGATGTTGAGAAAAAAGGAACCCTAATGCACTATTGGTGGGAATACAAACTGGTATATCCACTGTGAAAAATAGTACGGAAGCTCCTTAAAAGGTTAAAAATAGAACTGCCCTGTGATCCAGTAATTGCACTATACTGGGTATTTACCCTAAAAAGGGATACATGAACCCTTATGTTTATTGCAGCATTATTTACCATAGTCAAGATATGGAAGCAGCCCAAGTGTCCATTGATAAATGAATGGATAAGGAAGATATGATACACACACACACACACACACACACACACACAAGCGATGGAATATTTTTCAGCCGTAAAAAAAAAACAATGAAACCTTGCCATTTGCAACCTGGATAGAGCTAGAGAGTATTATGCTAAGTGAAATAAGTCAGAGAAAGACAGATACCATATGATTTCACTCACGTGTGGAATTTAAGAAACAAAATATAGGCGGCACCTGGGTGGCTCAGTTGGTTGAGCATCTGACATCAGCTCAGGTCATGATCTCACAGTTTGTGAGTTCGAGCCCCTCATTGGGTTTGCTGCTGTCAGCACAGATCCTGCTTCAGATCTTCTATTCCCCTTTCTCTTTATCTCTCTGTCCCTTCCCCACTTGTGCTTTCTTCTCAAAAATATATAGAACATTTAAAAAATTAAAAAAAAAAAAAAAAAGGAGCAAAGGGAAAAAACAAGAGAAATACCAAGAGAGCAAACTGATGGTTACCAGAGGAGAGGTAGATTTATGAAGGGGATTAAAGAGTACACTTATCATGATGAGCACTGAATAATGTGTAGAATTCTTGAATCACTGTAGTGTACACTTGAAGTTAATATAACACCATATGTTAACTATACTGGAATTAAAATTGAAAACAAAAAATAGAGATGACAAAATAAAATAAAATGGAAACATTCAATAAATGTTAACCATTTGGGTGTTTTTATACATTATGTAACATGAGAAATAGCCATACTGTTTTGTGTAATGTATGAAATAGAATTTGAGCTATTGCTAAACTGGCCATACATCCCCATTTACAGCTACTGTCCTCGTGGTTATTATTGGAACTTACTTCTTACTCTAAAAAGAGTTCTGATGTAAATAATAAATTATCTGATCCGCCTAGCTAGAGCCAACTTTGTTACAGAAGAGCTTTGTGCCCATGGATTTGTTCTTGTAAGTTTGTCTAAAGTGAAAGCTCCTTGGGGTGTCTGGGTGGCTCAGTCGGTTAAGCATCCGGCTTTGGCTCCGGTCACAATCTCACGGTTCATTGGTTTGAGCTGCACGTAGGGCTCTGTGCTGACAGCTCAGAGCCTGGAGCCTCCTTCAAATTCTGTGTCTCCCTCTCTCTGTGCCCCCTGTTCTGGCATAGAATAGAGTTATATGTGTACATATTAGGATCCTTCACATTCTGGTGTTAACTTCTCTGGGATCAATACGTACTTGTACTTGCTCTTTACTAATATAGCTTTGAGCAAGTTAGTTTACTTCTTTAAAGCTAGAAGCTTTATCTGTAAAATAAGAATAACATTAGTATGTACCTCCTATGGTTGTGTAAATGAGGTAACGTATGAAAGCAAAACATAGAAAGTACATAAATGAGGGGCGCCTGGGTGGCTCAGTTGGTTGAGCGGCCGACTTCGGCTCAGGTCATGATCTCGCGGTCCGTGAGTTCAAGCCCCGCATCAGGATCTGTGCTGACAGCTCAGAGCCTGGAGCCTGCTTCAGATTCTGTGTCTCCCGCTCTCTGCCCCTCCCCCGCTCATGCTGTGTCTCTCTGTCAAAAATAAATAAACTTTAAAAAAAAAAAAAAGAAAGTACATAAATGAGAGGTGTAGACAGATATTTCACTTAAGGAAAAAGCATTGCCACAAGGTACTTAGATACATTGGAAGCTGAAAAATTGGAGTAGATGGCACTTAACTAAGGTCATTTACAATAATAAAATCTTAACAAGCTTCAAAAGCTATTCTGTTGTTTTTATATTATGGCAAATTTCAAACATTTGTAAAAGTAAAGCAAATAGCATGAGAGAGCAATGAACCCATGAGGTCCCTATCAGTTAGCTGTCAACAATAATAAAATACATGGCCAACCTTTTATAACTGAAAAAAAATAACTTTAATGAAATATTTTACATATTATGAAATTCACCAATTTGAAGTATTCGGTCATTTGTACAAATATGCCAAGTTATGCACCTATCATCATAAATCAGTTTTCAGACATTTTCACCCCCTTGGTAATATTCCTCCTACCCATTTACAGTTAATCCCAATTTTCACTCTCAGTTCTAGGCAACCACTGATCTACTTTCTATCTCTATGGATTTAACTTTTCTGGACATTTCACGTCAGTGGAATCATAGTGTGTGGTCTCTTGTATGTAGCTTCTTTCATTTAGCACAGTGTTTTTTGAAGTTCATCCATGTTGTAGCATTTATCAATCAGCAGTTCATTTCTTTTTCTTGATGGATTCCAAGTGTATTCCATTATATAGGTAATACTAAGTTTTGTCTACTGTCACAGGGGCCAATCTTTTATCATCTGTATTTTTGTCCTTTTCCCTCTGTTTCATACCCCTACTGAATTATTCAAAAGCTATTTTTAATTTCATAAGTATGATAGCTTAAACACCGATTGTATGTTCCTGCTTTTTATTTTTCTTTTCCCAAACCATCTCTCTCTCTCCTTGTTCATCTTGTCTCTTTTCTTTTCTTTTCTTTTCTTTTCTTTTCTTTTCTTTTCTTTTCTTTTCTTTTCTTTTCTTTTCTTCTTGTTCCAGGAGTCTTTTTTATTTGTTGTTTTGGTTTTACTTGACAATGAAGAGCTGTCTAGGTCATAAACTTTCAAAAGATAGAGACAAGTTCAGTATTTTCTCACTTCAGTGAAACTTCATACATGCTCAGTGGCAAATCCAGGGAGTGATGATTTCTAAAATCTTTTCCAAATCTTTCAAGTCAGCTTCAGTGTTATATGTTGGGCTGGATCTATTTATTTCTGATTCTCATGGGTGATTTGTTGTTGTTGTTGTTGTTGTTGTTGTTGTTGTTGTTGTTTTTTAACTCAGGTTGTTGGAAGAGGAGCCTTTGGAGTAGTCTGCAAAGCTAAATGGAGAGCAAAAGATGTTGCCATTAAACAAATAGAAAGTGAATCTGAGAGGAAAGCTTTTATTGTAGAGGTAAGTTGAGATCTTATTTCCGTTGTGTAATTCTTTACCTAAGATACTCTATGAATTTAATATTGTGAAAGAAGTTGTTTCTCAGTTGTCACTTCTCTGTATACTTCAACTTCAGCAATTTGGTAGATCCAGAGATAATGCCATGGAAACATTTTTCATTCACACTCTTAATTCTGATTAAAAAGTAGAGGAAAAGACTCTTAACTAACTACATAAATGAATCATCCCTTTATTAAAATATAGTCTCATCCATGTGATTCAGATCTATTTCAAGACACAGAATTTAAATTTTAAAATAGAAAAGAAATGATATTTTCTCCCATTATCTAAAATTAAGGGAAATTTTATGCATTCATTTTTGACTGAATATTTTTAGAAATTCAAATGAGATCATTTTACAGGGAAAAATTTCAAATTTGATTATTTCACATTTAGCATGAAAATCTGCAACTATTCTCTTACAGATTTGATGATGGAGAATTCAGTAATTGAGATTATTCTATTGTCAGATTTATTCTTAATTTTGTACTATGTTGTATATTAAATTATAGTAGTTCATTAAGTCCGGTTTTGGGGTGCCTGGGTGGCTCAGTCGGTTAAGGGTCTGACTGGTTTCTGCTCAGGTCATGAACTCATGGTTTGTGGGTTAGAGCCACATGTCAGGCTCTGAGACGTTCTTGCAGAGCCTGCTTGGATTCTTTCTCTCTTTGCCCCTTTCCAACTCATGCACAGCTCTCTTCTGCCTCTCTCTCTCAAAAATAAACTTTAAAAAAATATCAGTGGTTTTATCACTTTTTAACCAGTGGATAAGTGGTCTTTATCTTACAAACCTTTCTGAATTTATGTTTGTGATTATATTTAATTATAATTTCAAAATATACTTTATGATATTTTTAAATGTATAACATGGAGACTGAGAACCTAGTTGGGATATGACTAAGTGGATTTTTGTAATTAATTGAATGAGTTGAGAAATGCTGATAGTTTGGGGTCATCATGAAGAAAAGATGATCTCTAATAGTATGCTCCGAGAGTCTGGCCTCAGCCTTGCCTTACTCATGATATTTGTTTATGGTTTAGATAAGGTCTAAAAGTGTATTGGCACTTTCACAAAACTAGGTAAAAGCATATGTGTTAAACACTAGGAATCAGGACTTGAAAAGATTATAATAGCTTGGATAAAAATTTTTTATCAAGGTTATATATACATATAATTGAGATTGTCAGATAGTCCACATATTCTTTTTTTTTTTTTCTTTTTTTAAAGCTTTATTTTATGTACCATAAAATTCACCTGTTGGAAGTACAACTGAATGGTTTTTAAGAGATTCACAAGGTTGGGACACACTTCTTCCTTCATTAGTTCTGAGACCTTGGGCTCCAGTCTCCCACAAAGCAATTGGTCTTCCCTCTACCCCACCTCCTCTGTGTGTCTCTCTCACCTTCAAATTCAATTTCTTTCATTTACAGATCTTTAACTCCCTTGCCTGCAGCCAATCCCTTCTAATCCCATCTCTCAACTCCAGATAGTTTATCAGAGACACATCTCTTCCAGAGAGACATTCAGACATCAGAATTTAAAAATAAAATAAATAGGGGCGCCTGGATGGCTCAGTTGGCTGGGCGTCCAACTTCGGCCCAGGTCATGATCTCGCAGTCCGTGAGTTCGAGCGCCACATTGGGCTCTATGCTGACAGCTCGAAGCCTGGAGCCGGCTTCGGATTCTGTGTCTCCCTCTGTCTCTCTGCCCCTCTCCTGCTTGTGCTCTGTCTCTCTCTCAAAAACAAGTAAAAAAAATTTTTAAGTGTAAAAATAAAATAATTAATAAAGACTTTATAGCACTAGCCCAGTGTGCACCTCCCCTATGAAAACCACGTGATGAATTCTATCAGGTCACTTCTGGAAAGACCTTGGCTCTTCCTTTATATATTATCATCCTACCTAAAAAGAGCAATAGGTGTTCTCACAGGCTGCTACCTTCAATCCATCATCCCTTCCACTGAGTTATGTCTCTCAGACAAACTTTCAGTAAGACCCAGACAGAGATCCTGGTTCAGACTCCTTTGTGTCATCACCCTGGCCTCTGCCCCCAACAAGTGAGTACAGTACTTTTGGTTGAAGGCCTAGGCTCCCAACAACCACAGCCTAGACTTTCTCAAACCAAGGAGAGAAGGAGGGGAAGAAACTAGAGGAGAGAGATGCACACTGGGCTTTGGATCAGCCACATTGGATGTGAGTCCTCTACATGTTCTTACTTTGAAAACTTTTATTCCCTTACCCTCCTTCCCATCAAGTTTTCTGCTTCTCAGAGGCAACTACTTTGAGCTCATTCCTTACTTTTCTTTGGTATCCCCCAATCCAGAGACTCTTTGCTATATCAAAGAAACAGCCTCTAATCTTTGGGATGATACAGAGGCATCACTAAGCTGTTTGAAGTCAGGAAGGGAGGGAATCTTTGGTCTACCTTTCAGCCAGTCTCTCTGTTCCATTATTGCCTTATTTGCATGGTACTCCCAACCCTTTGGAGGTAAACTTATTTACCTGGTACTCCCAACCCTTTGGAGATTTTATGAGATAAATCTCATTGCTTCTCATTTTTTCTTTTCTTTTCTTTTTTTTTTTTTAGATCTGCTGTGTCCGATACTGCTAATCATTTGCTTTCCAACTTCAAAAATGTGTTGTTGTCTTCTCATTTCACATTCTCTTTATACTTCTTTGTGCCTTGAAAAAATGCCTTTAATGTCTTAGTAGGATTTGAGGAGGGAGCAGGAATACTTACATAATCTGCTATCTGAAGCTCAGTCCTGAACCTTAAGATGAAATATAATAAATATGTATTTATAATAAATGAATATAATAAATAGTGATATTCTTGTGTTAGGACTGAAAATACACAGATGTTGGCTGTAGAAAAATATAGCTTTCTACTAGCATATAGTAAAAAGGTTTATCTTTTTGGACTTCATATGAGCCAGCAGTATAATGTAAATAATAAGAGGAAGAGAAAGGAAAAGACATAAAAGAGAGAAGAAAGAGAGTAAGGTGCAGTTTGGAGGGACACATAAACAGATGTTTGAGATGTAGAGCAAGAGAAACAGTATAGCCAAACCTCTCACTGACCTTAGTGTGATTCATTGGATTGGGGAAGATTAAAGCTGGAAGTAGGAAGAATAGCTAGGAGAACACACGGCAATTACTACAGCAGTCATGTTACTAAGGCAATGGTAGTGGGAATGCAGAGGAGGCAATTAATTCAAGAGATAGGAGAAGGAAATAGGGAAGACAGCACACATATGCAGAAAGTGCAGATTTTAAGTCAGATAAACCAAAGTTCAAACCCTGGCTATACCGCTTCCTAGCTGTACGATATTTAACAGCTCACTTAACCCTCTCTGAGCTTTATCTTAAAGGTCCCTCTTCTTTTAAGGTAGAAATGACAATACCTACCTTGCAGAGTTGTGAGAATTATATGGTATCTATAAAGTACCCCCCAATGCCCGGCACAGAGTAGATAGACTATTCAGCCATAGTTATGAAGATGATGACAATGACAGGGCTTCTTCTGGCTTCAATAACTCAGCTCAGTGCCATCTCTGGGATAGTGTCCTAACATTTCTTGGCAAAGTTTATTCTTATTTGTACTTACCATGACTTGTTCATAACTCCTGTTACAGCACTTTGCACATTACCTTAATTATTTGTTTACATGTCCATCTCTCAAAGCGTGAGAGCTCTAGGGCAGGGAATCTTTGCCATCCTGGGCAGGCATTTATGACCACAGTGCCTGCTTACATAGTGAATGATGATAGTTGAGTGATTGAACTAATGTTTTGTACAACCATGAAATTACAATGATGCTGTGAAATCAGTTTCTCATAAGTTAGCACCTTTTAAAAGAAACCTTAATTTGTTACAGCTTCGACAGTTATCCCGCGTGAACCATCCTAATATTGTAAAGCTGTATGGGGCCTGCTTGAATCCAGTAAGTTTGTCACTTTTTCATTGTCACCCATCTGTAAGCAGTGACACGGTAAATGTTTGAGGGGATGTAGTTTTTGAAGCTGTTTTGATCTGTTAGATTATTTCAAAAAAATTGCACTTTATGTATTTGTTTCTAGTCTGTTAACAACACAGTATATTGGAGGAATTATCTTAGGTGGTCTCATCCAGTAAACTCATCGTGTTATGAGATTTATGACATCCTGTGACAGCATCTACTCAGCACTGGAGAAAGTTCTCAAAGATCTTGTGATTATGTGTTCACATTCATTTCCACTCTTAGACAGTGGGCCCCTTGTATACAAGACAGAGTCTTGGGTCCCCTTTTCTTTCCGTTAATACCATTCACATACTAGAGACCAAAAGAATTTTTAATGCATTTATAAAATTAAAGATTGAACTGAACTATCTGGCCCAAATCACGTAAGGTGCCACAACACTGTAGTTAATTATTCTGACATGTGTTTCTTTTAGGTGTGTCTTGTGATGGAATACGCTGAAGGGGGCTCTTTATATAATGGTGAGTGTCATTAGACTTGTCTTTATCTAGTAGAATAAAATCATTGAAGAGATCTTAATATACACTGTTAGTTGCTTAATGTTCTTCACAGTTTACCCTCAGAATCCCAAAAGGAGGTAATTAAAAAAAAGCTGCTAAAGATTAGAAATGAAAAGATGAAATGCTACAGCATTGGTATATGAAATTTAGAAGTCTAAGTGGTACTTTTCATAATACTAAAAGCATTTAAGTAAGGTAAAATTTGCTTTTTAAACAGATTTTAAAATATCTTCATACTTTTAGTGTTTTTGTTTTTTGCCCTCTCTTAGCTTTGAGCCTCCTCATTTGAGAACTCTTTAACCATACTTCCATTTCATTCTGCATAATTTGCTCTCTTTAGAAAAATAAAATTGTGAAAACTCCCTTCACAGAACGTTTTAACAATGAAGGACACTGTGTCATTTAGTTATTTTTATAGAACAGAGCTAACTTTTTCACTCTTGCAAAACACCAGTGTAGTAAATATATTGTTGCATTTATATAAAATAAATTGTTGCATTCTATTTTTTAAGTTAGTATTTTATTTAAATTTTTATTTATATTTACTGTGTTCATCATTGTTAATGGGTAGCTCTCATACTCCATTGTTTTATTTGATTGAACTATTTCTAGTTTTTAGCTATTGTAGAAAGCATAATTGTAAACATCTTGATTTACATTGTTTTATTTCCTTCTGTACTACTTCTCTATATTTCTGTTACAATAGTATACTATCATATTGTTTATAATTTACATTATTTTGTGAAAGACAGTATCTATCAGTGGAAAAGTGGTAATATATATTGATTTTGCTAGATAGAGCATATATATAACCTTTACTAGAAGTACTATTAGATTTTAGGTATTTATGTGGTATGTATCCATTTGAAATTACTAGATATTTCTATCTTTATATTTAGAAAATAATTAAAAGCAGGACTGATGGGAACATATGTAGAAATAGACCTGGTCATGTGTTCCGACAGTGCTTGCATTCACCCTGTGTCTTTTGTTATATGCAATAAAGTTCTTTTTAGTTTGTGCCTTTCTTTTGCAGTGCTGCATGGTGCTGAACCATTGCCATATTACACTGCTGCCCACGCAATGAGTTGGTGTTTACAGTGTTCCCAAGGAGTGGCTTATCTTCACAGCATGCAACCCAAAGCTCTAATTCACAGGGACCTGAAACCACCAAAGTAAGTTCTAATAGTGCCGTGTCTCACTCTCCTTCTCTCTCTCTCTCTCTCTCCATCCCTCCACCACACCACTCCCTCCCCCCCACCACTTTCTAATTCAAGCTAATTGTTGCACATGATATTCTCTTTTCTCTTCCCTTTGGCTTGTTTGAGAGTGTTTATTTTTAACTCACCTTCATTATTTAGTTATTTAAGCTTGCATTTTAAAATGTTCTCTTTAGTAGGATTTTAATTTTAGTTGAATTTTTATTTTTAATAATTCTTGCTATGGATTTGCAAACTTCTAGAATTGGTAAGGCTATAAATTTATTTTGTGCCTGCTGTATATATCATTGCCCCTAGACAGTTCCATGAGATAAGAGACAAGTTTGTCTTGTTCCCTACTATATCCCTAACAGCTAGCACAATGTCCACACATAGTAGACATTTTACAAAAATTTACAGAGTGGTTATTATTTGCCCTTTTAGAGGAAGGCAAAAGAACGTTTCTGGCATCTGGGTAGAAATTGAAAATCTTCTGGATTTCTCCATATTGAGGATCCTAGGATCACAATTCCCTGAATAAGTATTTTAAAGAGTGAAACTTTGGGGGTTTTTTTTGTTTATATAGGTATTCAGTTAAAGAAAACATACAGGTATTGTCCCCTTTTCTCTCTGATTATTTTCTTCTTTATCCACTTGTGACAGAGTCTCCACATGCCATTCTCTCGTTCTCTACCCCCAGCCACCACATCAGCCTCATATAAGAGGTTTCCCCTAGGAAATCAGTTTCAAGTATTCCGTTCTCTTGATGCAGGTTTAAAGCATTAAAGTGCCCCTTCTGGGTACAACTTGTCACTCTCATGTCTAATCTGATACATTCTACATAGGTTTCAGCTCTTGGAATCACTTGTTCTCACTAGTGTACCTTATTTCTACTCCCAGGCTTAAACTGATTTCTCTTTCCCCAGGTCCCTGGTCAAATAATGTTTAAGACCCAGATTCATGACACCTTTATTTTTTTAACTTGACTCCAGAGGCTAGTACCTTAGCAACCTGTTTTGCCTAGTGAAGAAGAAATCACTTTGTCTTTTTTTTTTCCTGTTTATGAAGATCGAGTCCTGTTTTTCCTCTCTTAATTAACATACAGCTGAATTATCAAAACAAACTCATGAGAATCATAGCTCTTATCCAACAACAAATTGACTATTGATTCAAAGGATCCGGGCAAGCATCAGGTACAAAGCATCTTTTTTCTGGAGAAGCCAGAAACCATCAGATGGAACTTCCAAAAATATCCCTTTTCTTCTATTAGGGCATGTTTTGGCTTTGGAATAACAAAACAATGTACATGAAAATACAAAAGGAAGTGCTTTCAGTTTTCCAATATCTTTTCTATTCCATAATTATACAACTTAAGTGACTGCCTTCATTCTCCATCTACCTATACCCCATAAATCCATAAATGTTAGGTTTATTTAGCCAACCTACTTAGACTGGATATGTCCTACTAAAATCATTTGTGAATAGGAACTCTTCCTTTTGTCTTAAATACCATCAGTATACTTACAAGAAGTCTGGCCTAAGTCATTCATTCCTCTTGGTCATCCTTCTGATTGTACTCATCCTATAGTATTGCAGATTGTCTTTGGGGCACTTAATGCACAAATTGGGCTTTAGAGTTAGAATTGATTTTTCAGAATGTAGTGGGGAGAAGAAAATTCTTTGGAATGGCTATGCTTACATAAATAATTATATATACAAGTCCACATGCTCTATTATTATCACTGGAAAACTGAATTCTGTGGTCGAGAGGAGTTCCACAGAATGGGTGACTCAGTCGGTTAAGCTTCCAACTCGATTTCAGCTCACGTCATGATCTCATGGTTCGTGAGTTCAAGCCCCACATCAAACTGTGCATGGACAGTGTGGAACCTGCTTGAGATATTCTCTCTCTCTCTCTCTCTCTCTCTCTCTTTCTCTCTCTCTCTCTGCCTGCCCCCCCCTCAAAATAATTGAACTTAAAAAAAAGGCAACTGATGATTTGGTTAGGTGTTTTATAGAATATCGACTTGTGTTTGTACCCCTATTTTATTCTTCTTTTGCAGGTTCATTTGTGTAATACTTCAGAAATAAAAATGTGTTTTGGTCCCAGCTGTGTGAATGAATGTAAGCCTGCAAAGATCACTTAGGTTCATATTTCAGTGAACCTTGAATGTCATGCTCATGGCTGATGACCTATCAAAATCTTATGAGTAAAGGAGTACTAATTGTAATAATAATAATAATAATAATATAAAAGTCATTCAGAATAAACTACCTTGATATACCAATATGAAACAAGGAAACCAGTTAGAGTTCTTATCTTGGGTAAAGAGTAGAGCTGGAACAAGAACAGTAAAACAGGAAACTTTTTGTTGAAGGACATATAAAGATAAATTGCATTTAACATTCTTTCCACTTCAGTTAGCATAGAAGTATTTGTGACCTAATGCAGATGTATATAGTAGTTTATCTGGTTTATCCTAGTCATGCTGGACTGAAAAGAAACTCTCCAGTTAGAATTTTAGTATAAAATTATATACAAAGAATTTATAAAATTTATAATTTGAATGAATTCCATTTCTGCTTTCGAATATTACTACAATGTGATGGTACAGATTATCTTTATTTCCTGTTTGTCATGAAGAGGAAAACCTAAGTAAGAGCATGCTACTTGGTGATTGTACTTGGTTAATAAAGCACTTAGGAAAGGCAGAATCTTAAGTTCAGAAAATTTTTCTGGAAATCTTTCATTAGGTCATTTTAACTGTAATAGAGTTATGTTCCTCCTGTACACACGTTCTAAACATAAAAAAAATTTTTTAGAAGGACGTTAAAAGTAAGGACATTTAAGGAGTGCTTGGGTACCTCAGTTGCTTAAGCATCTGACTTCAGCTCAGTTCATGATCTCATGGTTTGTGGGTTCAAGCCCTACGTCAGGCTTTGTCCTGACAGCTCAGAGCCTGGAGCCTGCTTTGGTTTGTTTCTCCCCCTCTTTCTGCCCCTCCCCCACTCGCACTCTGTCTCTGTTTCTTAAAAATGAATAAACGTTAAAAAAATTTTTTTCTTAATAATAAGGACATTTAAAATAAAGATCATTTTTCCTTCTATATTGGTTTATTTTACCTTTTTTCTTTAATTAAAGTGTATGTTGTTATTTTCAAATAAATATATTCATGATTGAAAACAAATTCAAAAAGCACAGAAAAATATAAAGCAATATTTTCCTGCTTCCTGTTTCTGCTCCTCAAAGGTAACCTCGGTCTTATTTCATTTTTTAAGCATGTATGGGTTATGTTATATATAATGTTGCTTTTTTTCACTTACATGGACATCTTTTCATGTCAGTATATTCAGATATTTACCTCTTTATTTTTAATAAACAGAATTTCTTATTACTTTCTAAGCAAGTATTTGAAACTATTTCTGTTCATGTAAGCAATCTTAGACTTGGAAGACTTGATTTATAGAGCTGTTTTCAGAAAATACAATGCTACTGAATCACTTGACATTTTGAGATTCTGTATAGTTTTCAATGCCCAAAATTGGTGCTTCTCAAACTTTCCCACTGCCTAGAACAAAGTAATGATATAACTTCAGTGTTCTACTAGGGACAGAGCCCAATAAGCCTTCTTAAGGAATATTGCGTGCAAATTTTGCATTCAACTTCATATATTGTGTAGTTTGTTTTCAAGTCAATCTTGGGATGTTAGAAATACTCACAGCTGTGTAAACGTGATAGTCCAGGGAGAAGTGCTAGCTTTGACCTGGGGCTCTGTGGGCTCCCTACCACTTACCTTGGCATACACTGACATACTTGCAAGGTTTCATACCCTAGTTTGAAAAACACATAAAGTGAAGCCTTTAAAGCTATGCATTTAAATCCTGACAACCTATGTGTGCTGATAGAAATTGTATACAAATGTGGCTTTGATTCTTATGCTCACATGGTAAGAATTTTGACCCTCCAGCAATGTGGCAAACCAGATCAACTGAAAAATCATCCTACAACAAACACCCAGAGATACTACATATTACAACAGACCTCTTTTTTTTTTTTTTTTTAATGTTTATTTAGTTTTGAGAAAGAGAGAAACAGAGCATGAGTGGGGGAAAAGCAGAGAGAGAGAGGGAGACACAGAATCCAAAGCAGTCTCCAGGCTCCGAGCTGTCTGCACAGAGCCCTATGCAGGGCTTGAACCCACCAACCATAAGATCATGACCTAAGCCAAAGTCAGATGCTCAACCAGCTGAGCCACCCAGGAGCCCCAGCAACAAACATCTTTTTACATGCATAGGTGATCTCACAAGAAGATGAGGGAAATCATCAGGGCAAAAGATGGAGAGAACTGAATCCTGAAAGAACTAAACCAGGCCTGGAAGCCAGGGAGTCTACTGTGAGCTTCTTTCAGTATAAAAAATGTAGAGTCCCCAGTTTTAATGGCTCTTATGTAACTGGAGACAGGTCCTTTGTTCTGCACCAGGTAAAGTAGCAGACCTGAGACCTCTCTATAAAGTCAGTGTCTTTGGAGAGAACAACTTAAAAGTAGGCTAGGAAAAAAATCAGTTTTCTAACTAGGCAGAGCTTTTATTTCTTATTTCTTAACAGAGCTGTCTCCCTTCCTGCTGTCCTGAGTTTGAATTTGCCCTACTTGCACAATCAAGAAAAATCCCAGCAAGACAGGTTAAAACTGTTTTGGGGATTGGTAGTGTACCAGGGAGGGCATCTAATAGTAAGTGAAACTCCATTTTAAAGTCTTATTCTTTCAGTCCAGACTGTTAATTATTGCAGATTAAAACTGATCAAATCATAAAGCCACAATAAAGATTATGACACCTGTGGGGCGCCTGCTGGACTCGGTTGAGCGTCCGATTCTTGATTTCGGCTCAGGCCATGATCCCCAGGTTGTGGGATTAAACCTTGTGTCGGGCTCCATGCTGAACTTGGAACCTGCTTAAGATTCTTTTTCTTCCTCTACCTCTGCTCCTCCTATGCTTATGCTCACGTGTGCTATGCCCTCTCTCTCTCTCTCCCCCCCCTCCTCTCAAAAAAAAAAAAAAAAAAAAATTACTGCACCCGTAAGCATTCAGGTTACCATGAGTGAATGTCAGTAGAAATAACATAGAACAGAATTAAGCCCTCAAATATTAAGACTCCAAATATTTGAAATTATCAATATGGAATATAAAATAAGTATGCTAATTTAAAAAAAGGAATTAAAATGTTCAAGGAGTAAAAACTATTCAAAATGACCAAAAGAACTAAACACAACATTTTGGAATAATTAAAAAATTTCAATAGATCTGGAATAGGTGACAAGAAAATCAGTAAGCTGTAAGATATCTGCGGTTACCCAGAATGCAACACAAATAGATGAGAAAAATGATAGGTTAAGGAACATAGGAAAAAGGAAAAGACTAACAACATAGAACTCCAGTGAAGAAAATAGGATGGGGAGATATTATAACTTCAGAGGTATCGGCCAAGAATTTTCTGGACAAAGTTATGAATTGTAAATAGGATAAATGAAAAGGAGTCTACCCTGTGACACACCTTAAGGAGGCTACAGAACAACAAAAACAAAGGGGAGATTTTTAAATCAGCTAATCAGAAAAGAGATTACCTACAAAGGATTGTCAGGTAGACTGAAGTATAGTTTCCAATACCATTAATGGAAGCTAGAAAACTAGAATCATAACTTCACAGAGCTGAGAAAAAATAGTTACCTACGCAGAATTGTGTACCTGCCCTAAATTATTTTTAAGGAGAAAGGTGCAAGTTAAAGACATTTTGATAGAAAACCTGAGAGAATTTACAATACATGGACCTTAATTGAAGGTATTTGGGAAAGAAAGAAAATGATTACGTAGACAAGTATAAGGTTCAAGAAGGAATGGTGAAACAAAATGAGTAAACATACATTAAGATAAATGTTGGCCATATAAAACAAATACCTTTTTGCGTGTAAGAAGGGGATTCAAAATAAAGAATTATTTCTACTTGTTTACAGATTAACCAACATGACTATAAGTCTTTTAGGTAAGGATATTAGAGAGTGTCTCACACATTTATTTTTAAATGTTTAATTAACTCTTTAATAACAAACTAATAAAAATTGTCTTTTTACACTTTCAGAATGCTTTATATATTTCAGTTCTTATAGGACTAACAAGTTACATTGGGATATAAGAAGCTTAAGACTCTGAGTATCAGGGTCTTTGGAATCTTAATAGCTGAGAATATTAGCTATTTTAACACCAGCTGCTGTAGCTCATACTGGGCTTATCACAGTCGAAATGTATTTTTTGTGCATGTAAAATCCAAAACAGGTGTTCTTCTTTGGCAGATGGTCTTCCATGTAGTCATTCAAGGACCCAGTTAGGCTCCCTCCATCTTGTATTTCTGCTATCCTCCAGGACTTTGGGAACGTAGGCATTCAGCCAGCAGATAAAGAGAATGGAGATCATGTGAGAGATTTTTTGGGCCACACCTAGAAGTAACCCTCCCTCTACCCACATATCAGTGGCCACAACTCAGTCTTAGCTACATCTAGAAGTTCAGAAAAGTAGAGGAAGTTGGGGGTGGCTTTTATGAGCAGTCGGCCAGTCCCGGTCACCCAAAGTATTTATTTACTGCTCTAACCACAGATTAGAACTGCTTACTGTTCTTTGCCAGTTAAACATCCCAAAGGCTCTTCCAGTCACCATCTAGTTCACCATCCAGGATCTCAGGATGACGTACCGTGCTCTCCAACTGGTCTGGGTGTGGTCCGTTTAATTCATTTGGAAAGCAATTAAAAGGACAAGTTTATCTGTCACCTCTTCACCTCTTTCTCCCAACTCACACAATACATAATGGCAGAAAGACAGGACAATCAGTAAAATTTCCACTGGGAAAAGAGAAGCATGGAGGCATATAGCAGTTACTGGTGTGTAGGAATGAAGTCCTGCATTGTCTGGTCCCTCTGCCCTGGATTTGTGAGTGTGGTCTTGATCAGACCTTGATTTTACCCTTGGAAAGGAACTCCCTTATCCATTGCTCATGACTCCAACTTTCACCCTTATCTAGACTCCTTGTGCATTTTCATACCACGTCAGACGTGGGTTTTGGCATAGACTGTCCTCAGAAGCCCTACAGTTTATATAACCTACATCTGCTTATGTAGATCTGGGGTCCTGAGGATTGTTGTTAAGACTCAAAACAATCAAACTTTTAACTAGAAACTTGTTCCTTTGGCAATATTAATTTCTTCAAAAGTAGGTTTGTGATCTCTGGTTCCAGTCAGTTTCATGTGCCTATAACTATTACCAGAATTCTTTGTTAGGCAAAATCTTGAACCTGGTTTATTTGATTTCTGGCCACATCGCATTTTCTCAACTGAATAGTGGCACCCTGAAGCCATTAAATTTCGTGGGAAGTACTCTCTTTTAATGTGTTTTTTGCTGCAGTACTGAGTCTTCGTGGACCTTTGTCAGTCTTACTTCCTTCTGTTTGGAATCCAGAAGCAGTCAGCTTTTGTAGTCCTTTAGGACCACAAATTATCGTAGGAGACAGATTTTACCAAATGTTTTGCCATGTCATTACATGGATTTTTCCAGCCTCCAATTTTAGCTTTCTTGTGCCTACTACTAAGCTCATATCAAATACAGTATATTAGATTTTTGTTACACCACCACCCACTTCTGTACCATTTTCTCGTATTAGTTAGAGTGGCACTGTTATAATAGGTAAGCTCTGAAATCTCATGGCTTTACAAAATATTTTTTTTTCCTTCACTCGTATGAAGTCCAAAATGAGTGTTTCTGATTAGTGAGTTTTTCACATTGGTGGCTCAGAATCCCAGGCTTCTTCTGTCTTGTAATTCAAAATCCTCTGCATGCAGTGGCATATGAGGAAAAGAAGGAGTAAATTTGTATGTGGGAGATTTTTATGGCCAGGCTTGAAAGTGAAGTACATAACTTCTACCCACAATCCATTGGCTAGAATGGACGAACAGCCCCATCTAACTGCTCAGAAATCTAAAAAATCTAATCTTTTTGCCCAGGAGGGAAAGGAAATAGGGTCAGTGAACAGTTAACCAGTCTGGATACATTACGCTAAACTAAAGATTCATATCTGTTTCGCCATAAGATTAATAACAAGTCTATAAACGTTTGGACCATGATCCATGGTAAGACATACTTCATAGTCTATCGTGTACATATTAATGTGTATAAAACTGAAACAACATACATGAAACGGTATTTAATCTGTTTGTGACACACTTTGGTATTTTCTATTCTATTTTTTAAAATGCTGTCATAGTCTACTGAATCAATTTTGTGACCTAGGTTTCCAGATCTTTGGGCTAGATTTTATGATCTATATTTTATGACTAGGTTTCTGCCTGCAGCTTGAAAAACACTGCAAAGGGTAGATTAAGTTTAGGGTGCAAGTGATTTATGAAGGTATTGAAATCCATCCACTTTCATTTCAGGACACCGTAACGTTGACCTAGAACTTTTTAAAACCCCATGTTTAATTTTGGCCCAGAGAGACATATAGTCAGGAAAGATTATGGAGATAGAGATGGAGACATCAAAATGTGGGTCTAGCAGTCTCCCTAAGAGAACTAGGTTAAGGTCAGTTAATCTTTGCTAATATTCCTCTGAACTGTTAAGCTGTTAGGGTGACCAGGAAGCATTTGACAGAAGTTGAATAGTGACATTTTGCTTAACACTTTCTGTTTCCACAAATGTCTCTTCTTTTTTTGTAGGAATCAAGTATTGGTCTAATACCCTTTGTTTTTGTTTTTTTGTAAACAGCTTGTTGCTGGTTGCAGGGGGGACAGTTTTAAAAATCTGTGACTTTGGTACAGCCTGTGACATTCAGACACACATGACCAATAACAAGGGCAGTGCTGCTTGGATGGCACCTGAAGTTTTTGAAGGTAAAATGACAAAAGCATGTTGTGATTGATAATCTTCCTTCTTACTCCGTGTATATCCAGTATGTGTTTATGGCTTTACCCTGTTTCCATGGTTTTACTCCTGCATAGTACATATCATAAAGTATACAGTTAACCCTTGAACAATGCAGACGGTTAATGGCACCACTGCCCCATGCAGTTGAAAATCCACGTGTAACTTTTGACTCCCCCAAACTTAACTACTGAAAGTCTACTGTTGACCAGAAGCCTTAGTAATAACAAACATTTGATTAACACATATTTTATATATGTATTATATACCGTACTCTTACAATAAAGTAAGCTGAGAAAAGAAAATGTTATTAAGATAATAAGGAAAACACACTTATGGTGTTAAACTGTATTTGTCAAAAAAAAAAAAAAATGTGTGTATAAATCTAGTATTCATGGGTCAGCTGTACTAAAGTCTAAGGAGGTAGTAAACAAATACAGCCCTAGATCATAGTAAGATTTATATTGTCTAGCAACATTCTGTGCAAATTCAAGTATATGTTCAATCCTCATTTTCATATTCTACGTATTGCAACTGTAAAAATCACCTATTTGTAACCCTAAAATCAGTATTCATGGTGCTTTCATGGTTATTTGTGGTCATGTATGAATAAGGTGTTTTAAACAGAAACACACATAAAACAAGGTTATGCGGGGTTTTTTTTTGTTTTTTTTTAATATATGAAATTTACTGTCAAATTAGTTTCCATACAACACCCAGTGCTCATCCCAAAAGATGCCCTCTTCAATGCCCATCACCTACCCTCTCCTCCCTCCCACCCCCCATCAACCCTCAGTTTGTTCTCAGTTTTTAAGAGTCTCTTATGCTTTGGCTCTCTCCCACTCTAACCTCTTTTTTTTTTTCCTTCCCCTCCCCCATGGGTTTCTGTTAAGTTTCTCAGGATCCACATAAGAGTGAAAACATATGGTATCTGTCTTTCTCTCTCTGAGTTATTTCACTTAGCATAACACTCTCCAGTTCCATCCATGTTGCTACAAAGGGCCATATTTCATTCTTTCTCATTGCCACGTAGTACTCCATTGTGTGTATAAACCACAATTTCTTTATCCATTCATCAGTTGATGGACATTTAGGTTCGTTCCATAATTTGGCTATTGTTGAGAGTGCTGCTATAAACATTGGGGTACAAGTGCCCCTATGCATCAGTACTCCTGTATCCCTTGGGTAAATTCCTAGCAGTGGTATTTCTGGGTCATAGGGTAGGTCTATTTTTAATTTTTTGAGGAACCTCCACACTGTTTTCCAGAGCGGCTGCACCAATTTGCATTCCCGCCAACAGTGCAAGAGGGTTCCCGTTTCTCCACATCCTCGCCAGCATCTATAGTCTTCTGATTTGTTCATTTTGGCCACTCTGACTGGCGTGAGGTGATATCTGAGTGTGGTTTTGACTTGTATTTCCCTGATGAGGAGCGACGTTGAGCATCTTTTCATGTGCCTGTTGGCCATCCGGATGTCTTCTTTAGAGAAGTGTCTATTCATGTTTTCTGCCCATTTCTTCACTGGGTTATTTGTTTTTTGGGTGTGGAGTTTGGTGAGCTCTTTATAGATTTTGGATACTAGCCCTTTGTCCGATATGTCATTTGCAAATATCTTTTTCCATTCTGTTGGTTGTTTTCTTTGCTGTGCAGAAGCTTTTTATCTTCATGAGGTCCCAATAGTTCATTTTTGCTTTTAATTCCCTTGCCTTTGGGGATGTGTCAAGTAAGAAATTGCTGCGACTGAGGTCAGAGAGGTCTTTTCCTGCTTTCTCCTCTAGTGTTTTGATGGTTTCCTGTCTCACATTCAGGTCCTTTATCCATTTTTAGTTTATTTTTGTGAATGGTATAAGAAAGTGGTCTAGTTTCATTCTTCTGCATGTTGCTGTCCAGTTCTCCCAGCGCCATTTGTTAAAGAGACCGTCTTTTTTGCATTGGATATTCTTTCCTGCTTTGTCCAAGATTAGGTGGCCATACTTTTGTGGGTCTAGTTCTGGGGTTTCTATTCTATTCCATTGGTCTGTGTGTCTGTTTTTGTGCCAATACTATGCTGTCTTGATGATTACAGCTTTGTAGTAGAGGGTAAAGTCTGGGATTGTGATGCCTCCTGCTTTGGTCTTCTTCTTCAAAATTTCTTTGGCTATTCGGGGCCTTTTGTGGTTCCATATGAATTTTAGGATTGCTTGTTCTAGCTTCGAGAAGAATGCTGGTGAAATTTTGATTGGGATTGCATTGAATGTGTAGATAGCTTTGGGCAGTATTGACATTTTAACAATATTTATTCTTCCAACCCATGAGCACGGAATGTTTTTCCATTTCTCTGTGTCTTCTTCAATTTCCTTCATAAGCTTTCTATAGTTTTCAGCATATAGATCTTTTACATCTTTGGTTAGATTTATTCCTAGGTATTTTATGCATCTTGGTGCAATTGTGAATGGGATCAGTTTCTTTATCTTTCTGTTGCTTCATTATTAGTGTATAAGAATGCAACTGACTTCTGTACATTGATTTTGCATCCTGCAACTTTACTGAATTCATGTATCCATTCTAGCAGACTTTTGGTGGAGTCTATCGGATTTTCCATGTATATACCATGTCATCTGCAAAAAGTGAAAGCTTGACTTCATCTTTGCCAATTTTGATGCCTTTGATTTCCTTTTGTTGTCTGCTGATGCTAGCACTTCCAAAACTATGTTAAACAACAGTGGTCAGAATGGACATCCCTGTCGTGTTCCTGATCTCAGGGAGAAAGCTCTCAGTTTTTCCCCATTGAGGATGATATTAGCTGTGGGCTTTTCATAAATGGCTTTTATGATGTTTAAGTATGTTCCTTCTATCCCGACTTTCTTGAGGGTTTTTATTAAGAAAGGATGCTGAATTTTGTCAAATGCTTTTTCTGCATCAGTTGAGAGGATCATATGGTTCTTTTCTTTTCTTTTATTAATGTGATGTATCACGTTGATTGACTTGCGAATGTTGAACCAGCCCTGTATCCCAGGAATGAATCCCACTTGATCATGGTGAATAATTCTTTTTATAAGCTGTTGAATTTGATTTGCTAGTATCTTATTGAGAATTTTTGCATCCATATTCATCAGGGATATTGGCCTGTAGTTCTCTTTTTTTACTGGGTCTCTGTCTGGTTTAGGATTCAAAGTAATACTGGCTTCATAGAATGAGTCTGGAAGTTTTCCTTCCCTTTCTATTTTTTGGAATAGCTTGGGAAGGATAGTTATTATCTCTGCTTTAAATGTCTGGTAGAACTCCCCTGGGAAGCCATCTGGTCCTGGACTCTTATTTGTTGGGAGATTTTTGATAACTGATTCAATTTCTTCGCTGGTTATGGGTCTGTTCAAGCTTTCTGTTTCCTCCTGTTTGAGTTTTGGAAGTGTGTGGGTGTTTAGGAATTTGTCCATTTTTTCCAGGTTGTCCAGTTTGTTGGCATATAATTTTTCATAGTATTCCCTGATAATTGCTTGTTTTTCTGAGAGATTGGTTGTAATAATTCCATTTTCATTCATGATTTTATCTATTTGGGTCATCTCCCTTTTCTTTTTTGAGAAGCCTGGCTAGAGGTTTATCAATTTTGTTTATTTTTTCAAAAAACCAACTCTTGGTTTCATTGATCTGCTCTACAGTTTTTTTAGATTCTATATTGTTTATTTCTGCTCTGATCTTTATTATTTCTCTTCTTCTGCTGGGTTAGGGTTGTCTTTGCTCCTCTGCTTCTATTTCCTTTAGGTGTGCTGTTAGATTCTGTATTTGGGATTTTTCTTGTTTCTTGAGATAGGCCTGGATTGCAATGTATTTTCCTTTCAGGACTGCCTTCGCTGCATCCCAACGCATTTGGATTGTTGTATTTTCATTTTTGTTTCCATATTTTTTAAAATTTATTCTCTAATTGCCTGGTTGACCCATTCATTCTTTAGTAGGGTGTTCTTTAACCTCCATGCTTTTGGAGGTTTTCCAGACTTCCATGTTTTGACCAGTTGACATTAAGAGCCTCACAGGAACCCAACTCTGATTGCCCCTATGAGCAAATGATTCAGCATTCACTAATTTCAGTCTTCGCAGAAACTTTATAGAACATAAATACCAGGAATAGTAAGACTCAACTGTACTTTTGTATTGGTTTCCTAGCAGTTAAAAATTGACATCTAAAGTTGAAATGAGCATGCCTTTGGAATACAAGTAATTTGGCAGAAATATGATAACTAAGAAAGACAAGTAAAGAAAAATCTTATGTTTAGTTTCTTTTTTTAAGTTTATTTATTTTGAGGGAAAGAACAAGTGGGGGGAGGGACAGAGAGGGAGAGAGTATCCCAAGCAAGCTCCAGTGCTGTCAGCACTGAGCTGGACACAGGGCCCAATCTCAAGAAACGTGAGATCATGACCTGAGTCAAAATCAAGAGTCAGACGCTTAACTGACTGGGCCACCCAGGCACCCCTGTTCGCTTTCTTTTACATCTCTGTATTTCACGCAAGTTCTAAAAGAATGGTCTATAAATTCATGATAGGTTTCTGTATGAAAACATCAAGCTATCTGTTAAATGAGTAAAGTTGAACTGAAGATGTGTGATTTGTATATTAGGAAGTAAGACTGTCCATAAAATTTAGAATCAGTTTAGTAATCAGGTTCTGCTTATGTCTTATTTCTTCTATTTTTGATGAATTTAAAGATTTTTGTTTCTTTGTTTATAGCCACTTGAGGGAAAGAGAAATTTGCTGTGCACATGGTCACTTGAGTGGACCTATTTTGCCCTAAAATTCAATCAAAAAGTGAATGGACCAGCAAATGTTAAATTATACAAAATTAAATAATGCCTCCTGTTTTTAAGTTCATATACAGAATACATTGTTTTAAAACTATTTAAAATACTTTTTTGTGTGTTAAAATAATATAGTATTACTATAGTATGGAAAGCAAAAAGATTTGTTTATTCAAAAAAGCCCAGAAATAAAAGTTACTTTTAATATTTAGAGTAACAAAGCTCGTACTATTAAGCTAGACTTCTTCATTTCTGAAAGATGTCAGCACCTGTAGCCCAAGTCCGACTGTAATCTCATCTTAATGCTTACAGTGTGCAGCTTAGTTGCATGTGTAATACACGTGCTAAGTACATGTGTAGCTATCACTATAATAATTGTTCGTTGTTACAGTGGGTTTTTTGTGGGTTTTAGCTGTTTATTGTGCTGATTCACCCACCGATTTAGTGATCCTACAAATTTGGCAGCGTAATCTGCTTACTATAAATTTGTTATGCATAATTTTCACTGCTTACAACTTTTAAGTTTGCAAATTAAATTTTATCTTGCCAGATATTGAAAAGAAAATCTTATCACTAAATTAGAAATTTCTCCTGCTTTGCTAGTAGGGTAGTTCTATCCATCAAAAGAATGAATGGGAGAAGAAAATTTAAGATTAAAAAATTACAGAAAGTAATGTACAGATGTTTCATACTGTGTCCCAGGGAAAGTATAAGTCTAAAATAGAAGAAAGGTCCTATGCCTCTGAATGAAAGGTAGAAAATGACCAACTTTCTAAGGTGATTTTTTTAGTGCATTAACACTCAATTCATTAAATAAATATATTTGTTGCAGAGACTTAAGGTATTTCACAAAGAGTAATTTCTCAGCTCTACATGCAGCATCCTCCTGTACACAGTGCTCACTCTTAAAATTTATGAAAACAGTTGTTTCTGTAAGTCATGTGGAAAAAAGTCTTGAAATTATACCACCTTTTTTTCTAGGTAGCAATTACAGTGAAAAATGTGACGTCTTCAGCTGGGGTATTATCCTTTGGGAAGTAATAACACGTCGGAAACCCTTTGATGAGATTGGTGGCCCAGCTTTCCGTATCATGTGGGCTGTTCATAATGGTTCGTAAAAAGAAATTTTTCTTTAATTATTTTGCATATTTTCTGTCTGGAAAATTGTGTCTACCTCAAAGAAAATCATTTATCCCTAACATTAAAACATCCAGTTCTTTGTTGCCAGAATACTTTGCTGCCATCAGTCTCCTGCACTCCTCCCCACACCCCCCAAATCAGGGCAGTGCCGAGACTGGTCCTGTCCTTAGAACAAGGCTGAGGAGGTCTGCTGATTCTGCTGATTTGGGAAAGGCCATCAGTACAGCCAGAGCCAACTACCTAGGATGGCTTTCTCCAGGGGATGGAAAAGCATTGGGTTGGACTCTGTGGAGAAAATAAAATTTAAAAATTAAATAAATAAGTAAAATCTCTTCTCATGATCAAGGTAGTTGAGGGAGGTATAACCTTTTCTCTTGAGGAAGCAAAGAATAATAATAAGAGTTGTTACTTAAGCTATTCGCAAAGACAAAACAGAGTTCATCACATACTCTTTCTTTTTATCTCCTCATCCATCCTTATGAAGGGAGTACTATTCCTCATTTTACAGTTTTATAGATTAGGAAACTGAGACCTAAACAGGAAAAGGAAGTTGCCCAAGGTCACTAGATTAGTAAGTGGTAATGCTGGGATTCATATCCAGATCTTTGTGACTCTCGGTGCCCATATTTTTAAATTATATTGATATATGAACTCTTTCTTTGCATCCCTCCCGCTCCTTTTAGACCTGTAGTTATGTTTCTAACCACTTATGATGTTAAAATACATGTTCTTCATAATCTAGTTACTTCACATTTTATTTGGAAAAATAAACTCTTCATGAAGGGAAACCTTGTTTAACCTTCCTAATTTTTGCATCACTCTCTAATTTATCATTTGGCTGTAATCATTCTGATTATGGCATTTTAGTTTTATTGGCATTTTAATACACTGTTCCACAAATCATACAAATACCTGCCTAATTAGGTTATTAATAGACTTGTCAAACAGTGCCATCATCTGAGTAATCTTAAGTGTTTTTACCAGTTTCCCGTACTACCTTTCATTTTACTACCTTTAATGTCATTGTAGAGAGTACTAGAGCACTGACAAGACAGTGTTTCATGTTCTCTCTGTCAGTTGTCAGTAAATAATTGACAGTGAAGTAAGGAATAAAAGAACTAACTTGTTAGTTGGTGAAATTACAAAAATTTCATTATATTTAAGGCTTTCTTTAAGATAGGGACCTCACTAATAATATTACAGTCTTGGTAGTTACGTAAAAGTTGATAGTTTTCAGCTTATGAAATGACAGATTCACAGCAGCCAAAAAATGTCTGCCACCAACAAAAGAGTCATTTGGAGGTCAGTGAGTATGATACCACAGTGATGTGACTTTTCTGCTATGGAAGATTTTTCAAACACATTTGAAATTTTTACAGTAAATCTGAAAATACAGTTCAAGGAAGATTACCTCAAGCCACCATTTTATTTTCTTAATAAAACACTCACTAAGCCATTATTATTTGTTAAAAGAACAATATTAGAACAAATGAAATATTATTTTTCATAAGTATGAGAAATAATATACTCTTAACCATAATGCATATAAAAATTTTAATTTAACTTTGCCAAAAGTATAGCTTCCCCTTTATGAAAATATGTTAACCTAATAGACCAAAAAGAAATGTACTTTTATTATTCCAAAATAAATCTTAAATTACAAGAACTATAAAATAACTACTGTATTGGAAATACATATAAAAAGCTTACACCATTCTTTGGGTAAATACATTCTTTCCCCCCCCCCCTCTAATTTTCAATTATAGGTACTCGACCACCACTGATCAAAAATTTACCTAAGCCCATTGAGAGCCTGATGACTCGTTGTTGGTCTAAAGATCCTTCTCAGCGCCCTTCAATGGAGGAGATTGTGAAAATAATGACTCACTTGATGCGGGTATAATCCTTCTCTTGAGGGGTTTTGGATTTAGGGGAATTTGATATATACTGAGTTTGGGATTTTGAAATAAAGAGACATTATTGCTTTTTTCTGCTTTATACTTTTCTGTATTGTCCAAGTTAGAATGGGTACTTATCACTCCTATAATCAAAGGAAGAAATGTTATTTTGGAAAAGAAAAAAAGTCTAGTTCTTTATACTGGAAAGATAGCTAGACTAGGTTTCTGGACTTGGTTTTTCCTCCTGTGTAACTTAGTGGACAGATGTGTTTGTTTTGGGGGCCTGTTGCCTCATCTGTAATGTGAGAGAAGCTGAATTAAATGTCTTTACAGGACTTAGGTATATTCTGACTCTAATACTTGCCAAACTAAATTTTAAATTTTCTTGAGTGCAGATCTTCTTCAAACAATCACTTATCTGCAGGACAATAGAATGGTTGCATTCCCAGACACCTTTATTTAAATGATTTTTACCTTCTGGTTTTTCATTGCATATTTTTAGCTTTTCATTTGCCATTAAAAAGTTAAACTTCTAGGATTTATGGAATTTTTAAATTTAGAAGAACCCTGTTAAATGATCATCAAAATTTCTTAGTCTATAAACAAACACTTTTAGAATTATTTGAATAATTTTAGGACTCTGGTTTTTGGTGCACTAGCAAAATCTATCAAACGCTACTTTGACTTTTAAAAGTTCACATACTTATGAAAAGTCCCTGAATTTCACAACAATTTGCTCACTAGAAGAACCCTTCAAACTCCTTAAATATATACTTCCTAAATGGCCAAAGATCTGTTTATTCTATTGAAACCAAGCATGAACTACTCTGATTAAAACTTCCCATCATATGTGGATACCAGCTATACATCAAGCCCTAAAGATATGGTCATAATAAAACAACTTAGTCGCCATAGTCAGATACTTGAAAACATTGGGATACATAAATTGTTCAAATTAAAATTGTACTTATACTTGCTTTGTCTGATTTGAAAAGAAGACCTTCCTTTTTTCCCCTAAGTTCTAATATTTATCCAGCAAAAATTTCCAATATTACATCTCCAGTTTATAGAGAAACAGCCATAATCTATCTCTGATATTCAAAATATTAGTTCTAACAATTATTCTATGACATAACAGGCTCAGTTGCCAGACTAACAATAATTTCAGCAGTTTGGAAGTTTATATCACTACTATGAGAACATAAGTACGTTTTATATCATTGTGAGGAGTCATACTATTTCCTGTGTTCCTTTACAGAAATGTATGTTGTTTTCTTCAAAACTATCTAGGCTCTATGTAAAATAGATACTTAAGTAGATATATGGCATTGATCATAGTGGAAATTCAAAAGAGTAGCACATTATCGTCATCTTTGTAAAATCAAAAACTTAAGGAACATACTGAGTTTAGGTATCTGTAAATTCAGTGTATGCCTTACAGAAAATAAAGCAGCACTTTCCTACTTTCAAATCCCAGAACAAAGAAATAATTAATGTGTACTCTCCAAGTTAATTCTTACAGGATTTAATTTGTATTAAAGAAATTTTAAATTGTAATTTACTTTTTCATACATAGTACTTTCCAGGAGCAGATGAGCCATTACAGTATCCTTGTCAGTACTCAGATGAAGGACAGAGCAATTCTGCCACCAGTACAGGTAAATGGATAGATTGGAAGAGTAATAACCTAATTTTTTTGTGTCTCTGTTCCTATGAAATTATAATCAAGAGGCAATGAATGATGTCTCTATTTGCATTTTAATTTCTTCATTTCATATGATTGACTGCAATTTGAGTTTCCTGGTGCATCATTCTTCATGAAGGTACCGAGATTAAAGAGTTACTAAAGACTTGCTTCCAAGTCTTAGAATTCTTGCATAGTTATATATAAAAAGATGGGATATTGTATTGCTGGGAATGTCATTCTTTATTTGAAAAATAAAAATCGTTTTTACACAGATACTGCTACATCAAAGAATATTAGAAATTATTGTAAATATAAAAAACAACGTATTTCTTCATCATGAACAACACCCTACTTTTTGGTCTTTGTAGAAGAGTCTATAGAAACTCTTATTTAAGAACTCTTATTTTTAGTTCAAAGTTCCTTACTTTTCTAAATATCAAGTAGTAGTGGGATTGAAGTTTGTGATCATCAAAAAAGACCATAGAAATAACTCTCTTAGAAAAATTGTGCCTCTCAAATTATATGGCATTTTAAGCATTCATTGTTAATTTAATTAAAACAAAAGGGCTTGTGTGTGTATATATACAATATTTATCCTGTACTTAAAATTGTATTTTTACCGACAAGTATTTTTACTGATCTAAATAATTGCATTTATTTTAATCTGGTTTAATAGTTGTTCCCAAATTCCATTTTTACCGAAAATCTTTTGAGTTGCACTGAATTCTTTTTTTTTCCCCAATATATGAAATTTATTGTCAAATTGGTTTCCATACAACACCCAGTGCTCATCCCAAAAGGAGTTGCACTGAATTCTTAAATGCACTTCTCTAAAATTCCATCATGTGTTTCTACCACTGCTTCCAAACCCTCTCTCTGTTTAAGTGCTGTGACCTTCAGTCCTTTGATTCTTCTGTTTACTGAGCCGCAGTTCTCTTAGGTCCGTCCTTTCATCCTCCCTTCACTTAATTCCAGCTGGTTATTATAATTTCTTATCTTAAGCTTGTTTGGCTAAACTTAATTTGTTAAATCTGACACTCAGTTTCCCCTTGTCTATAGCAGTGCAGCTGAATGTGTCTGGAGACGACTCATGTTTAAGGTCTTCAAATGCCTTAGTGATTTAGTGACGTTGGATAGTTGTGCCATATTTTAGTCTATCTCCTCTCTCTTAGATGACTTAATTGTATACTTTAGCCTCTCTCCTCAAACTTCAAACATCTCTTCACTACACACTTTCAGCTGATCCCATTTGTTATTTCTTTGACAAAATTGGAGTAATCAGAAAAGATAGCTTCCAGAAGCTGCCCCACTACATCTGCCCACCTACCTGTATCTGGGCCCTTCTGCTCTCCATTCTCTTCTGTTAAAATGGCTAAGCTCTCCATGCTCTCACCAAAGGCAGGCGTGTCTGCTTGTGCACTATATCCCATCTGCTCTTCCCAGTTGTTCTTCCCTCAGTCTGTTGCCTCATCAGTGTTAGCCTTTCTACTGGAATCATTCCCAAGGCATGTATAGTCTGTACTTACATTCTGTTACCTCTTCCCATTCTTTCCTGTGCCCAGTCCATTCAGGCTTTTATTATACCGCTACTCCAGAATTGCTCTTGTCAAGGTCACCAGTTGTCTCCACATAACTAAATCGAAATGAATGATTTTTAGTTCTCTTCTTTTTTGACTTTCAGTAACATTTGACACAGTTCATTACTCTCTCCTTCTATAGCATGTTCTTCAGTTGATCTTCAGGATACCATAGTAGCCTGGATTTCATCTTCCATCTCTGGCCACTTTTCTGATGGTTTCCTAGGCTGGTTATTTTTTTATCTTCCTAACCTACACATGTCAGTATTCCTAGGGCTCAGTCATTGAGCCTTTAGCTTATTTCTCTACACTCATCTCCTTCATGATCTCATCCAGTATCATGGTTTTATATACCATCTATTTGCTGGTATTTTGCTCCATCCCAGACCTGACCTTTGTACTCCTATATCCACCTACTTGCTTGATACCTGATAGGAAATCAAACTTATGTTTTCCAAATTAAACTTCTGATAGTCCCTTCAAACTTACTTCTCCCATCGTCTTCACCATCTTGATTAATAGCCACTCTGATTTACCAGCTCAGGCTAAGAACCTTAAAGTCATCCTTGTACTATTAGAAGACTAATAAGCATTTTGGTTCCCTTTCTGTGCTGTCCTTAAATTCCATTTAAAATGGATTTGTTTGGATATCTTTATTGACTTGAAAAGTCTTATTTTGTTCATATTCATGTCTTGTTAGTTTAGAAAATAATTTATGTTATGTATTATTGAATAAAGCATCTGTATTATTCCAACCTGTAGTCATAAATGTTTCTGCTTTCCTAGGCTCATTCATGGACATCGCTTCTACAAATACCAGTAATAAAAGTGACACTAATATGGAGCAAATTCCTGCAACAAATGATACTATTAAACGCTTAGAATCAAAATTGTTGAAAAATCAGGCAAAGCAACAGGTTTGTTTTGTTACTAAAAGTAAAATTCTGTGATGACCTTACTAGTAGTCACAACTTTATGCTAACTAAAATTAATTATTTGGCATCTTCCATTATACAAGTGCTGAGTCTTATTCTTGAAGCAGATAAGAATAGAGACATAAAATGAGATTCTCCTACTGTTTATTACCGATCAAATTGTTTTGTCTTCTGATTATGGCTGCCTTTGCCAATAGCGCAACTCCCTCCCTGTGATGTTCCCTAACTTTAATGGTTAAATATGTAAGATGCTTATTTCTTGGTTCTACTACTCAGTTAAAGGAGTTTGTCCTCAGTCTGTCATTTCATACTGTTCAGATTTATTATGTTTTTGCTGTTACTGGTTTAAAAGTATGTTAAGTAGTGATTTTATTCATCTTACATGATACATTTAGGTTAAAGAATAATCGTAGCATTTAACTTCCAACTCTAGTGACTGCCCTTTCCTAAAGGCAGTGTTTGTAGCTTGCTCTCCCTTAGAACCTCCTTTTTCCTTCATAACAGCACAGAATCTCTAAGAATCTCAGTTGATATCTTCCTCCTCCTAGGTTGCCCAGGATTTTTAAATTTAAAGAACTTCAATAATTCAAATTGACCTGTAATTTTAACAGAGTGAATCGGGACGTTTAAGCCTGGGAGCTTCCCGTGGGAGCAGCGTGGAGAGCTTGCCCCCCACCTCTGAGGGCAAGAGGATGAGTGCTGACATGTCTGAAATAGAAGCCAGGATTGCTGCGACAACAGGTAAAAAGGAAGTAAAAATCTGCAGAGGAGTGGAAAGAGTAGTTTCAGTTGTTTTACCTATGGCGATGTCAGGGGTTTTTTGTGTTATGAATTTTTTTAAAGCAGGAAGTAGGCTTACAGTAGACTTTCTAAGCTACTAACAATAATTTATGTTTTTCTCCAGTTCCAAATAAGGCAGGTATGACTTGTAAAATTATTTGGATCATAAATTATATTTTTATCAAATGTAATTCAGCTCAAACATGAGCTGAAAATTTAAGTGGGAAATTGAAATTTTGCCACAACTAGTATGTTTAGAGGATTTTGAGTGATTCTACTAGAATTTGTGCTAACTTCACATAATGGCAAATATTTTATTTTGAAATTAGCAGAAAAATATACTATAGATCCAAGTGTGGTTTGGCTTTACTGTCTGCTCCTTCTCCTTCTGGTAGCAAAAATAGATAAGTTGTGTGTAGCTAATTGTAATATAAAAGATCACGGTAATTTCATTCAATCTTGGAAAAGTTAGCATTTGAATTCCATTTTTTCACTTCTTAAAATGATTAATTACAGAGGTACTGGTCAGCACAAAAACAGTTACAGTTGACTCTTGAACATTGTAGAGGTTAGGGACATTAACCCGCCATGCAGTCAAAAATCCACATGTAACTTTTGACTACCCCAGAACTTAACTATTAATAACCTACCATTGACCTGAAGCCTTACAATAATACAAACAATTGCTGAACACATATTTTGCATGTTACATGTATTATATACTGTATTCTTAAAATAAGCTAGAGAAAGAAAGTGTTATTAAGAATATTATAAGGGAAATACATTTATAGTACTATACTGTATCTTTTCTTTAATCACATATAATTGGATACATGCAGTTGAAACTCATGTTGTTCAAGGGTCGTAATACTGGTTTAATTTGTTTTCTTTCCAATTCTTCCAGGAGTAGAGGGGAGCTAATTATAAAAGTAAATACATTTCTTTTGTGGAAAATGTGGAAATGTAAACAAACAACAAAAAACCCACAATTTTCTATAATTGTCCCACTCAGAGAGAAGCATTTAACAATTTTATATATTTACCTCTGGTCTTTTAAGCCATATATGTGTATACATGTGTATTTTCATGTATATTAGCGTATATATTCTTTAACTTAGCTAACCAGGTTCGTGTGCTTTTTGTTTTGTTTTGTTTTTTAGGTATTTTTCTTATTTTTTTTTTTCTAAATGGAATATTCTCATTTTGTGTGGAGCTTTTTTCAGAAAGAAGTTTTCCAGAGGAATGTCATACTGTACTTGTCTTCATCTAATTATGATCACTGACTGTATCAGCATTAGAATCAGTTAGATATAGCAGAATATTCAAAATAGCTATGTCTTTAACACCTAAGCTTTTTTTTTTTTTTTTCTTAAATAAAGAAATTTGAAGGTAGGCTCCATGATCATTAGGCAGCTGAATTTCTCTGTCTCTGTGCCACAAGCCATATTGCGTGACTTGTCTCCTCAAAGACTTTGTGTTGCTGAATAACTATTACAATTCTAGTCATCACATCCACAGTCAGGGCAGCAAGAAAGGAGAATTAGGGGAATGCCAAAGGGTATATGCCCAAGCTCTTTCAAAGATCTTTATCAGAAGTTCCCCCTAACAACTTCCATATATGCCTTTGGCCATCATAATATGGTCAGATGGCTACAGATGGCTGCACAGGAAAGAAGGATCTGTGATCTTTTATCTGGGAACATTGCTGCCTTGAGTAAAGTCAGAGTTCTGTTGCTAAGAAAGATGGGAAAGATAGAGATTGGAAGGGGACTCGGAGTCTCTGCCACATGGATGAATCTTCATAAATAATCAAGTTGAATGGAGCTCACTAGCCACTAACAAGCCTTCATGGTCCCTGAGTCATAAGTGTTTTTCTGTCAAGTGAGGGCTTCTCAGTGTGGTGTCAGGTGAACAGCGCACACAGTGACATACCTTCACACTTGGGGAACCTTTTTCCCTTCAGGGATGTCATTCAAGTTAGATCAGCTAAGTTATGATGGCTAGTGGCATTATTAAGATAATGGCCTTAAAATAAGTGTCATTATTACAGTTTTGTATCTTTGCTAGTGTCAGTTTTCTAGTCAGGTACTGATTTATTATTATTCTTTACAGAAGTGATATTTCACTAGGTAAAAAAACAACCACACACATTTAGATTATCTCACTCTCTAAATGTAGAATAGATGCTGTTGCACATCCATTGAATTCATACAATTCAGATTTTTTTAAATGAATTGTCTTACTTTGAAATATTTGAATTCTCCAGCTTCTAACACTGTTCACATGTAATGGGAATGCACCTTGAACTTTGAGAACTACAGTAAACAGTCAGTTTAATAGAAGTATGTGTAACATTCAGTTTAATAGAAGTATGTATAAATATTTATATTTATAAAAGCATATACATTTCATTCTTTGATTCAATAATTACTATTTAATCACCTAATTTTACTTTATAGCACACTTCAAGAAACGTCTATCTGGAATATATATTCCTGTGTTTGTGTAATTAAAAAAATATGGCAGCTTATTTCTTTTTAACTCCTCTCTCCCTTCCCACTTTCATCCTAGCTCCCCATTGCTTATCAGTGATTTCACTTAGGTAGATTGTTTCTATGAACATGTTTGAAATTTTGCTTCCTCATTATCCTGCAGCTTTGTGTGTCTCTGTCCTTTTTTTTTTCTCCTAATTAAAACCAGTATGTGACACGTCTTTATTGATAGTTTTCTCCTAAATCACGCCTTTTCCAAGCATGGATGAAAAGTTAGACAGTCCTGCATGCCATTCTGCATGAAGTATTATTAACATAGCTATTTGAAAATTATTCTGTTTTTATAGTTAATCATTTTCTGTGTTACTGTTTGTGGTTGTTTGCATGTATACTGTATATATATGTTTTTGCAGCCTATTCCAAGCCTAAACGGGGCCACCGTAAAACTGCTTCATTTGGCAACATTCTGGATGTCCCTGAGATCGTCATATCAGGTATCAAAGACCACCTGAGTTGGTCTAATAGCTGTGGGACCGGAATAATGATCCCTGGTACTTATAAAATGCTTCTTGCTCCAATCTTTATAGGACATGAAAATAGACACCTGCATACAGTAACTAGGGAGACAGATTGAAAACTATACATTTATATACAATGAAGCAGGCTTGACAGGATACCTTAAATCTCCAAAAATGAGAGTAAAATAGAAGGCAAAGTAAACCTTTTCACAGAAGGGAGAATGCTAGCCCAGAATTCTACCATCGTCCTCCCTGCTTTTAAGTGAGCACATGAGCTGAACCAAGACGTTTTCTCTCAGCAGAAAGAGGGAACAACTATTTAAAAATATTTGATGTCCTGGGCTCTTTTCCTTCCTTGGTTTCTCCTTTTTGGACTCTCTTGAGGCTTCCTATCCAAGCCTCTTTCTGTTGGTAGCAAGTGAAATATGAAGTTGAGAAAAGAGAATTGCTAAATACCATGTTGCCTTAACATAGAAAATAGAAACAGAGTAAAATTAAATGAGATTTGCTGTTTTGCATGGTGTCTTGACAAAGAATCGTGGTCAATTCTGATTCTTATGTGTTATTAGGAGAATCTTTTTGCAAATTACATGTTTTTATACCTAAGTCACACATGGTACTTCAGTGTCTTAAAATTGGTAAATTGCTTTTATTTCTTCTCATGGTGATAATTTCATAGATGAATCTAAATCACCATTTTTGATAGAAATTTAAATGGCATATATCGGTTAACGTATGTCACCAAAGTGATCCTGTATTCGGGCACCTGGGTTGCTTAGTCAGGCAAGCATCCATCTCTTGATCTCAGTGCAGGTTTCATGAGACCGAGTTGCACATCAGGCTCTGTGCTGATTCTCTCTCCTTCTCTCTTTGCCCCTCCCCACCTCATGTGTACATGCCCTTGCTCCCCCCCCCCCGAATAAATATATAAACTTAAAGTAATATATATCTTTTATTTATTCCTCTGCTTTAGGTTTTCCTCCACCTCTTCCCAAAAAGAAACACAGTTTTCCCTACACACATTCATGGATGTGATTTTGGTGAATTCTTCAGCACTGTGTGTATTGCTTGTGATTGTATTTCTAGCATAGCATTGTAGTTGAATATCTAGAGGTCTTTTTCTCCCATAGTAAAATGAAAACAGAATAGACACCATGCCTTTGTTACTTATTATTGATTGTATCAGAGTTATCTGGCACGATGCCTCACACATTGCATTTAATAAATATGTGCTTATTAACTGAACAAACTATTATTGACCTCCCATGGCTAGGAACTAGGATACATGTAAAATCTGTATAAATTATAAATACGTGTAATACAGAAATTACACAATTCTTAGGATCCTGGCATTTGGTCTGTATAAAACTATATTAGAGTAATTAATGTTTATTTTTTCAAAGTGATTTATTTTATAATACCACTATTGCTGTTCAGAGAAGAGTTAACCCACTTCTCACATAGTAGTTTTACTTATTGAGTCATGGCCTGCTTGCAGAATTAACTTGCAATCATTTTACCTCCATACCAAAAGGTGCTATGTTTAAGGGAATAATATTTTGACTAAAAAAGTGGCAACATTTAAACTTTTAAACTGTGATTATCATTAATGTTTGAGTGAATCAGGAGAAGTTAGGTAAATGGCAATATAATCTTAATCCATGTCTTAACGAATAAGCATTAACAAATACACACATAACGAATGATGTAGCCAGTACTGTACACAATAATGAGGGAGAATGAAGAGAAAGAATAGTCTCAGTGGTTCTCAACCAGAATGAATTTGCTCCTTACAGGATATTTGGCAACATCTGGAAACATTTTTGGTTGTCACAAGTGGCAGGGGGCATATAGTAGGCAGGAGCCCAGGATGCTGCTAAACATCCTGCAATGTACCAATCTTCCACAAACCAAGAATTATCCAGCTAAAATGTCAACAGTGGCAAGGCTGAGAAACTGGTTTCACATAGATGCTCTATGTGACTCTAAAGTAGTTTAAATAAAAGTACATCATCTTAATTGATGTCCATAGCTGTCTTATAACTGGATTACCAGATAAAATTACAGCCATTTTACAAATGAGGAACTTCGATCAAATGGGTTTTGTGTGGTTTTCCCAGAAACACATAGCTAGGGTCCCAACTTAGATCTGACACCAAATCACATCAATTTTCTCCTCTTTTGTTTGAGTCAGAGAAGATAGAGCAATTCTGCCTCGCTCCTCTTTAGTGTCCACATTAAAGAGAGCTCTTTGGCCAGCAGACGCTCTTTTATGGTAACTGAGTCCTTATGGAGTCAGGAAACTTTAATTCTGCTCTTAATTTGTCAGAGCAACAATGCTGTTCAAATAGAAATGGTATTCATTAATACATTTTATTAAATATTCTTGTTGATTTTCCCCCCAGATATCCAAATATTAACTTAATCAGCTTCGCTTTCTTTAATGAAAGAATATAACCACTGGAATTACTACAGTTGTTACTACATAAAAGCGAATTACTACATAAAAGCGAAACATTAATGTGTTCTTAGGTTTATTTTTAAATTGAATTAAATATGAAAATATAACCCATGCTTTGGGAATATTTCAAATGTCTTACATGGCCATTTTAACTATAAAGGAGGGCATTACTTAATTCCCAAAATTTCTTAGTACCTTCTAGAATTTTTTTTTTCCTCGAAGTCAGTTTCCCACAAGTTCTGTGTGGTATTACAGTGCCTCTTGATATACCCAATCTGGTATTCATTAGCACTGGATCCCAGTTGTAAGCATTTTTTTAATATAGATTTTTTTTATCTTATCTGTTATGAATAAGTAGTTTGAATAATAACTTTCCTTTGGCCAAGTGCAGTATACTGAGTCTGATGTACTTCTTGGAATAAACTGCCTCTTTTTCTTTTTTTTAATTCTGATTTTTTTTTTTTAAGTTTATAATTTTGAAAGAGACAAAGAGCAAGAGAAAGTACATGAGCAGGGAGGAGCAGAGAGAGAGGGAGAGAGAGGGAGGATCCTAAGCAGGCTCCGTGCTGGATCCCACAAAACATGAAATCATGACCTAAGCCAAAATCAAGAGTCGAGTGCTTAACTGACTGAGCTACCTAGGCATTCCTGAACTGCCTCTTTTAGTAAGAGTGTTCATCTAAGCATCACAAAAATTTTTATGTGTACTTATTGGCAATATACAAATCTATCTTTTTAAAGTGTATATTGCTTCTTGAATTTTTTTAAAAGTTACCAAGTTTTTAAAATTGTAAAATACACACTATTACTCTAAAGAATTTTTTTTTAAATACATCTTTAGAGTGACTAAAACCCCTATTCTAGTCACAGGTAAACAAATTCAAATCATGTTGTTTGCTTGCTCTTCAGCACTATTTTATACTTGCCATCATTCAAATGAGGAGGAGCAAGCAACCTATGGCTAGCATTTATTAATTTAGTAGTCACTCAGGTCATGCAGAAATGGACCTTTAATACCTCACAAGTTCCTACGGATCAAGCTACACAATTTTCTATACCTCTTCCTGGCCTAGAGCCTGCTTCAGATTCTGTGTCTCCCCTTCTCTCTGCCCTTTCCCCACGTGCTCTGTGTCTCTATCAAAAAATGAATAGACATTTTAAAAAATTAAAAAAAAAAAATAAAGCATGGAGTAGGAGACTCTGATAGTTATGCAAATTTTGTTTGTGGCTCTAGCTTTGGTAATCAAAAAAGATGAACTATTCTGGAGTCCTTGTGTGAGTAGTTAGAGCACTTCAGGAAATCACCTGTTGTAATGCATTTTGAAAGCCACTGAAAAAGGTACTAACAAATCCATACATATATATCCACCTGTAAAAGATTTAATTGAAACATTAGTCTTCTGCACTTCCTTTCTAATATGAAATTCCTTATACATAGTTTATACCAGATTAATTGCTACCCTGAAATGATATATGTTTCCAATATGAGACTTACAAAAGTAAATTTTTCCAAATAAACAGTTTTTATGCTGTTTTACTCAGTACTTCTGAATTTCTTAGTTCAGACTAATTATAGAGCTTGACTTCATTTTAAACACTTGAAAATTCTCATTTATTCTGTAAATAAGAATTTGCCTTAATGTGCTATTTGAGAACCTTGAACAGTGATACTTTAGTAGTATATGTATTTTAAAGCTAAAATAATATGGCATAACATTTTAGAATCGTAGAATGCTTTGACCAAAGATGATTTTCTTACATACTGTTTTTAAGGATATATTAAATAATAAAGAATATTGAATATACAAATGTCTTTTAGTCAATCATATAAAATGTTTTTACCCAGGTCCCTGAAGAGCCTGAACTTAATTGATATTTTTTTGTTTGTAATATTATTCTTAAAGCTGAAAGATCAGGCTCTGAGCTCACAGCTTGCACGCGCACTCTCTCACTCTCTTCTCTCTCTCTCTGTCTGTCAAAAAATAAACACTAATAAAAGAGGGGGGGCACCTGCGTGGCTCAGTCAGTTAAGCATTCAACTTCGGCTCAGGTCATGATCTCATGGTTTGTGAGTTCGAGCTCTGCATCTGGCTCTCAGCTGAGAGCTCAGAGCCTGGAGCCTGCTTCAGATTCTGTCCCTCTCTGCCCCTCCCCCACTTGCACTCTGTTTCTCTCTCTCTCTCTCTGTCTCTCTCTCTCTCTCAAAGATAAACATTAAACTTATTTTTTAATTTTTTAAAAGTGAAATTTTAGGTGTCCTTATGATTTCAGCTGCATTCAGATATCAAAAATTTAATGAATATTCACTTTTAACTTCAATCAGACACATTTAGTCCTCTATTAGTTGCTTTTCAAGAATATGATGAGTAGTTAAGTAGCATAAGAGGAGTATGGAAAAGCCCAAATATATTTAACAAACATAAATGGGTAGTTGAGTTTCTAATACTAATGTAAAGTTTTTTTTCTTTTAGAAGTTTCAAATATCTTAGGTAATTGGCAAACAGATGAGGCAGGGTGCAGTAAGGGTTTTGTAGAATGCTGGACAGCTGGAGGCTGATACTGTTCAAGGACCCTTAGGCACTATCTTGCTTTCTCCCATCAGGTTAAGAATATAACCTTTCTAATACTGTATTTGGTTCAAGAATCAGTAGGTACTAATGTTTATAAACATCCTTTAGGGGCGCCTGGGTGGCTCAGTCGGTTAAGTGTCCGACTTCGGCTCAGGTCATGATCTCACAGTTTGTGAGTTCGAGCCCCGCGTCGGGCTCTGTGCTGACAGCTCAGAGCCTGGAGCCTGTTTCAGATTCTGTGTCTCCCTCTCTCTCTGACCCTCCCCCGTTCATGCTCTGTCTCTCTCAGTCTCAAAAATAAATAAATGTTAAAAAAATTTGTTTAAAAAATCCTTTAACTGTAGTACATAAATTATTGGTGTAGTTTTTCCCCCTGAATAGTGTAGTGCTAATGTGAAGAAACAGTGAGATAAAAAGAAGTAAACTTTTCTAAATCTTTCAAGTTCCTACGTACCTTGGACATACGGTGTCATTAACAGCTGTAAACCTTTGAATTAGGGATTCTGAGGCCCAAGGAGAGCTATGCTGAAATATACCTGCTTCTCCATGTGTAGCCACCTCACCTTCAATGAAATTCTGTATTTGTGCCTAATTAAATAGGAAAGTTCATGTAACCAACCCTAAAGAGAATGTTTAGGTAGTCTCTTTATATTGTATCAAGATCACTTTTTGTAATATAAAAAGTTGATCTCTAACCTAATAACGGTGGTTTATCAGAAAGCAAAACTCATCAATAATACTTTCCTTTGATAGGAGGAAAAAACCCACCCTGAAGGGCGTTCCTTCTAAGGAATAAGCCAGAATTTGTAGAAATAAGTAAAAGAAAATGAAATTTGTGGTAGCTTAAATGAGAACATATGTTTTTAAATTACATATTCAGTTTACCATGAAGCAGTGATATAATGCAGTGTAGTGCTATACAATTTTTTAAAATCTTATGTATTTTACACATCAAGAGAACAGTGTCCCACAATTTTCAATATTCAAAACTTATGAATCTCAAAATTTCCAACATTTGGTTAAGAGATGTCTCCAGGAAAATGTAGTGTTGATTTTTACATGAAAAGGGTCTCAGGAAGTTTGGGAGATAGAAAAATAAGAGTAGTTAAGATAAGGAAAACATTGAGCTTACTTAAACCATTAAGAAAAAACACAGAAGTGGCTGTCTGGGAAGGACTCTGTTTAAATACCAGTTCAGGAAATAAGTTGTACTTATAAGAGCAGCTTTTTGAAGAGACTGATTCTGTTTTTGTGACATTGTAAAAACAACTGAATTGACCTATAAGCTATTTCAACTGCCCTTTCTTTTTGGGGGGGATGGGGAATGTAGGTCTTATGATGGGCTAGGGATGTAGCTGTTTTGTTGCTGTTACTTAGAAAAGTTGTTCTAAAAAAATATCACTCGTTCTCTATCATAAGTCATGAAAGTTCTGGAACTTATTACACAATGAATACTCGGGACATCATTGGCAGGATTCAGATTCCTTGATCAGGCATCTGTTGACATCATATTGGCCCTCGATTCTACTTTTTTTTCATTTATACTACCATGTGTTATATAGGTATGTACATTTCAAAGAACCATAAAAAAATGTAAAATAAGAGAGTTTCTAAATTAGTATTTAGTTGCAAAGAAAATTCAGCATTAAGTTAAATTTACTAAGAACACACCCAGTGTTCATTTGCAATAATAGTTTTATTTTTTTACATTCATATTTCTAAAACTTAAAAACAATATTGGAGCAACAAGTATTTGTTGATTGCAGTCCTTTTTTGCTTTGTCTAAACTATTTGCCAGATGGTTTCTGCCATGGTTATGCTAATTAAAATGCATTGCCTAATATTGCTTGCTTTGACTCATGTTTTAGCTTGAAGTTTCTCATTTTATGGCATTTGTTAACTGTGTCACCTCTTATTTACCCTACTTCCTTAAAAGTTTTTATTCCCCTTCTACCCCCACCTAGATTTGATTTTGTTTTTGGTGTTATTGTAGTGGTGATGTAATGATTTTTAGACACATGTGCTGGGTGGTTCCTGAGATTCACAAATGTTGCTAATCTGAAAAGAGAATTCCAGACACTTTTACAAGCCTGTCTCATCTAGGCTAATTTTAGAATGATTGTGTTGAATGAAATGTGCCTAAAATTGCTTATTACTCATGGTGGTGGGATCTTTTTGTCCCCGGGAAAAGGGGGTAGTTAAAAATTATCACAAAAGTATATTAGTGTGCCTGATTCAATAAAAGTGCTATTTTTTTGTTATTTTAATTCGTATTCAAAAGTTGGAACTTGGAATAAAATGAAATTTGGAGTAAATTTGAGCTAAAATTATGCAAAGAATTCTAAAACATAGCTTAAAATGAAAAAAAAAGTGATGATATCCTTATAAATTTGAGTTGGCTATAAACTTGAGTTTTTATGCTTACTGCATATATTACTGCGTTAAACATTATTCTTTTGTAAGGTCCTTTTAGTTTACATGCAAAATAATAATGGAGTCGTATGGATTAAGATGCTAAGTTATATTGCTGATTGGTTTAAAATAAGAAATTTAGGATTAGAGAAATATAAAATTATAAGAACAAATTCTGTCTGCTAATCAGGCCAGAACTGTTAGAGCGCATGTTCTGAGTGCTGCCTCCTCGCTAAGAAATTATATAATATAGCTTTCAGAGTCAAAAGAATTTTGAGTATTATGTCAGCTGTTACAATATTTTGGTGTTTCCTTTTAGACAGCTGATCTCTCATCTTGGATATACCATATAAACAGCCCTATTCCCAAATAAAAGTGCTGAGTGAAGCTATTGCTTAATTCATTCTACTTTGCTAAAAACTTACATTTGTAGAATTTTTTCATAAACTGATTTTTAGATTAAATTATTATTTGCATGGAAGTTCCTAAAGCAAGATTAACACAACAGCCCAATATACAACTTTCAACAAGCTGTATATTTGAGAATGGAATGAGAGTCATTGATTTTCAGTAGGAAATTAAGAGTTGTTCTCCAATAATAAATTGCTAGGTTCTGACAAAGACTAATGGGATTAAGTAAGTGTGACTCTGTAATAAGTTTAAGCCTAAGCATCTTTTTTGGCCTTGAATGAACAAGGTACTGCTGTTGGTTAAAGTCAGTCACATCATACAACCTGCTGGCTAGCTGTCTTGCTGTAGAAACTGTAACGTAAGACCCTTGAAATAGATGCCATCATCAGCCCTGGCCCACAAGCATTTATCTATTTAAATACATGACAGAAGATGGTGCAAGAGAGTTCAGCAGCTATTCGTGTGGTAGGAGTGGTTATTGTATTAGAACCTACTTTATTGTAGACCAGCAATTTTTGAGTTAAAACTCTACAGCTGTTTCTCTTCCTTTTCTTACATCATTCTCTTCTCTCTCTCTCTCTTTTTTTTTTTTAAGCAATAAACTCAATTATTTTTCCCACAAACATTTTGTGTAGATCCAAGGAGCAACAAATTCCAACTTCCTACATAGCAGTAGCAACCTTGTTATCTGTTTGAATACATCTCAGTATTCTACTTTTTTTTTTTTTTTATCTTTTAAAAGGCAACGGACAGCCAAGACGTAGGTCCATCCAAGACTTGACTGTTACTGGAACAGAACCTGGTCAGGTAAGACTTGACATTTGAATTCTCTGTCTTTGAAGGAGAATAATGGGCAGAAGTTAAGAATTAACTATAATATATATACAATGCAAAAGTAATTTTATGAGTTCATCTAAAATTGTGGTAGAAAAGTTCATTGGCACTTGAATTTAAATACTTAGGAGAAAAAAGTATAGATGCCATTATTAGGTTAACTTGAAGGATAATTTATCAAACTAAGTTGATTAATTCAATAGTGCTCCATGTATATTATATGGTTTTTATATATGATTTAATAAGGAAGTATCAACTGTGTAATACAACACTTTGTCATTATCCCTGTCTCTAAAGTGAATCATAATGACTCCTTTTTAGCAATAAGGTCAAAAAGATTTTTTTTACTAATTATTTTACTATAATTACTAATACTTATTAATAAATATTTCCGCAACAAAATGTCACTCCTGTAGCATCACATAAGGCAGTAACATACCTAGATGACTCTAACATCTTTCATTTTTGTCATATCCACTGGATTTTTATTTTTGTGAAATATGCTTAAGACTGTTTACTAAGCACATGGGTAAATTCTAGAAAGGCTTCTATCACACTTGCTAAGATTTTCTTCATCTTACATTTCTGGATGCTCTTCTAAACTCCTCTTACCTTTTTATCACTTTCTTTCAAAATGATCCAGACAGTGCTATAATTTAAACCATTAGTGACTAGTACAGACTTTTAACCAACAAGTATATAAAAGTGGCAGCTCAGCCATTGTTTTTTCTGTTATTCAGATCAATAGACTTGACATATGTAATTTATATATTTTTAAAATTAATGAGAATTACGAGGTATTTGTTGATTTGTTTTCAGTTGTGTTCAAATAAATTTTGAGTATGCCATATATCTGAAGTCATAAAAATATCACGTTATAGTCCATATTTATGTAAAATTACAGGATTATATATTATAAACAAAGTGACTTAACTTATGGTAAAATGTAGTGGTACTTTTCATTCCAGAAAGGTGTTTTATTATTACTTCATTTTTTATAAATCTTTTAAATTTTAGAGAATCTTTGTAGTCATTAATGAAAATTTGAAAGCCCTTTATAGCCATCAACTTAACTAACAAAAACCACTTGAGATATTTAAATGATAAAGATCCTTGATCTTCATTTATATCTGGAAATATTTTTATTTCTCACAATGCCTATACACACACACATACATTATACATATATGTTAACTTATTATATATGATAGTAAGTGACCCTAAATCTGAAGGTATTGTAAATGAATACAGTCATTTTATTTTACTTTATTTTATTTTATTTTATGACTTTTTCTGTATATCTGCTTTTATGAAACTCCAGAACTTTTGGATGAAATTTCCCACTTTCTCCCCCTCAAATACGTCAAGTATTAATGAGGGCATTTAGTAACAGATAGTTCGGCCTCTGGTATTTGCTTTGATTCCTCAGAGGCTTGATGAGCTCAGCCTTTTAAACTCTGTTTACTATTGCCATTGATATTCCAGTTATGAGAAATTATCGCCAAGTGTTCTCCCTTCAACTGGGAATGAGAAGCCTGCTCTAAGGCAATTCAGGAGCATCTGCTAGTGCAAGTGCTTTTCTCTGTGCTCAACAGTAATGGCATTGGCTGTAATTCAGGACTGACCTCACCAACAGCAAGCATTACTTATTTCCTCATAAGTTTTATATTTCTTGAGATTATGATTGTTACCCTTTTCATTTACAAGACCTTCAGTAGGAAAATCCTGGAACTGAGACACACTACGGTTGTTTGATAGTCATTTGCCTGAATTGTCACGGACCGCTATAGATTTCGAGTGAGGGGGAATTTGGGGTGGCAGTGCAACGTGTTCTAAGACAGATGATATGTAGCCATTGTACAGCCAGTTGTTAATATTGATCAACTCTTTCAAAATTATTTAAGTGTTATAAACTTAAAATGTCAGTTTGGGATGAGGATGGCAAATAATAATCCTAATGATTAGAAAATCCTAAACATTTTCCCTTGAAATGTTTAATGGCAAATGACCATTAAATCTTTTTAATTACTCATGAAAATAACATTAATTATATGAAAAGAAAAGTATGCACAATCTGGATTTTCAGAATTGAAGGTATACTTCTTTTTAAAGTCTGGCTACACAGTGATAAAACATCCATGGGAGGTTTTGGTTGGTTGGTTCGTTGGTTGGTTGGTTGGTTGGTTGGCTGGTTGGTTGGTTTTAGCCATGGAAATTGATAAAGAACATGAAGAAAAGAATTTGCCCATCCTGTATAGTCATCAGAGGAAGAGAGAAAACTTATTAATAGAAATTAAGATTACATCTTATACAGAAAAGTAAAGTGAGTAGAGTTTATACTTTGGAGCTTGATTCAAGACTGACCTTAGAGCATCTGGGTGTCCCAGTCATCTGACTTCAGCTCAGGTTATGATCTCATGGTTTGTGAATTTGAGTCCCACATCGGGTGAGCTCGAGCCCTGCTTCGGGTAAGCCCTGCTTCAGGTAAGCACGAGCCCTGCCCTGCATCGGATGAGCACCAGCCCCACTTCTCTCTCTCTCTCCCTCTCTCTCTCTCTCTCCCTCCCTCCCACTCTCCTCCCTCCCTCCCTCCCTCCCTCCCTCCCTCCCTCCCTCTCCCTCCCTCTCTCTTTCTCTGTCTGCCCTTTGCTCATTTGTGCCCTCTCTCAAAAAAAAAAAAAAAAAAAACAACTTAAAATCACTTAGACTTTACATCCGTAAATTAAAATTAAATTGGTTGTTTTCATACTGCCATTTCTCTTGAGTGGAACAGTGAATGAAGCAAGCTTCTGAATTAAAGGTAGTTGCAAGTATTTGTGTAAAATATTGCATCCTTACAACTTACTTTTAAATTAATTCAGGTTTGTATTTAATCAGGAAACTTATTAAGCACGCATAATGGATCTGGCATCTTAGATACTTTGAAAACATACTGAGAAGGAAAACAGCAGCCCCAGGATGTCTAGGGACTGATCTGACACTGAGGCCTCAAGTACTGTTATAGAATCTGGACATAATAATTTCTCAGAACACCAGTAGACAGTGTTATGCTAGGACCATGATAAGATGAGGCAAAACAAGAACATATAATGTTGTCTCAGCACAGACAAAACCAAGGTCGCTGTGGCACACACAAAATACCAAACGTTGCCTTCTAGCTGATGTGAGTGACTACTTTACCAGCTGCAGCTTTATCCTCACTCTAGTCTGCCTTCCCTGTAGAATTGCCTCTGCTTTCTGACAGTAGCCAATCTAGAGTGAACCCCTCCTTCCTTGGAGCCTGCCCCCAAATCTATAAGCTCTCTCTCAAACCCTCTCAGAGAGACCCCACAGTCCCCCATAGTGAGCACTGTGCTTCATTGCAATGAATGTTAAACCCATTGCATCCCACCATGGGTATATTCCTGGTGGTCTTTGGCTAGGAAACATTGACAATCCTAAGAAGTCCCAGCCCCCTGATGTTTTTGGGCACATCAGACGTATGCCCAGATCAATTAGAGAACTATAGTAGTAACAGCCACCATTTATTTGTTGTGCACCACCTTGTGCCAGTCAGGCCTTTATGTTATTTAAATCTTAACCCTGTAAATTTGGTACTTTTTATTTTCCTCATTTTGCAGATGAATAAACTGAGGGCTAGAGAAACATTCCTAAATGTCTTCCCTTGTACTGCCAGTAATGGGTATAACCAAGTTATGAATCCAGATCAATTCCAGAACACACAAACTACGCTGTCCTTCTGTCTTGCGTGCAAAACTGCATGTATTGTGTGCTAAAGTAATCCTATATCTCTTCCATTTCAAGTGTTTTGACTTCCAGTAGTCTGCATCATGATTACTAATTTAAGTAGTTTTCAGTGATGATGAGTTTTAGCTTTACCATATTATTGAGCAAGGCTAATCCACCTTGATAATAAATTTCTACAGATGGCTGCACAAATTTATTTTTTATACATCTGGGTAAGCCTTTCTATGTTTTACTAAAATTAAATATTTTCATGTATGTCTGCATGTCCTTTCTAGAATTGTATCCAATATAGATCTGTTTTCAAGATGTCTCTTGGAGGGGGCAGCAGTCAGTAAAAATCACAACTGCAAGATGATGTGATTATGATTACTTAGAGAACTAGGCATGCTGTATTTTTATATGGACTTTAAAATCTACTTTTATTAGTCAGATATATACCTCAAGGCAAGCTCTTTAATTTTCCTGAGGTTTAGCAATCTTATGTACCAGCGGGGACCATAACACTCACCCCATGGGGTTCTTACAACATGCAAAAGTACCAGACACACTGTATATGTTTAGCAATGTATACCCACCTCCCCATAGTATACTTCCCAGGGTACTTACCACTTCCTTGCTCTCACTATAGTATATTTTTGTTTTGGTTTAGTTTTTTGGTTTTGGGGCTTTTTTGGGGGGGGGGGAGTGGGGCAATTTTTTAATTCAAGTTAGTTAACCTACAGTGTAGTCTTGGCTTCAGGAGTAGAACCCAGTGATTCATCTCTTACATCCCAAAAAGTGCCCTCCTTAATGGCCATCACCCATTTAACCCATCCCCCCACCAACTGCCCCTCCAGCAACCCTCAGTTTGTTCTCTGTGTTTAAGAGTCTCTTACGGTTTGCCTCCCTCACTGTTTTTATCTTATTGTACCTTCCCTTCCCCTGTGTTCATCTGTTGAGTTTCTCAGATTCCATACATGTCTCACTATAGTATATTACTATCCAGAAATAAAACAAAAATAGCACTAAGAAAGAAGTAAAATCCCATTGGCATTCAATTATTTCTATATCAAAGAGAAGCTTCTGTTAAGGATCATAGAAAGTATTTGCCTTAAAGACCTAATTTAATCACATATCAATTGTTATTTATTCAAGGGATATAATTTATTATACTACTTCTTTATCCTCAGTCTGCATCTCCGTCAGGATAATTTTCTGTTAAAGGTCTAAATCAGAGACTTCCTTAATAGTTTTAAATAATTACTGGCTCAGGGGTGCCTGGGTGGCTCAGTTGGTTGAACGTCTGACTTTGGCTCAGCTCATGATCTTGCTGGGTTTGTGAGTTTGAGCCCCACATCAGGCTCTGTGCTGACAACTCAGAGCCTGGAGCCTCCTTCAGATTCTGTGTCTCCCTCTCTCTCTGCCCCTCCCATGCTCATGCTCTGTCTCTCTCTGTCTCTCAATAATAAATAAATGTTAAAAAAAATTTAAATAATTCCTGGTTCATAGTACACCTTTCTCTTGGAGAATTTAAAGACCAAAAGACCATATAAGAATAATAAAATTCTAAAATTTCGTTAATGAATTTCCTTATAGTGAAGCTAGAATTAGACTGAGCCTATACCTTCAGATTAGAAAGAATGTTATCAGTATTACCTGTCATGTATGGATTTAATTGAATTATCTGTGACTGCTATAATGGAGGAAGTACCCTTGTAAAACCACATCACCAACTTGATACCCATTTCTTTTTAATGTTTATATTATTCAGATGTTACTTCAGCAAAATTATTATATAAATCACTATTTAATCTCTGTGTTTTGTGTTTGTATAATCTTAGCAAGTAAGAAAATTTCTAAGGGTTTTAAATAGCTTTTAAATTTCAGTCTAAATAGTATCTCTGGCCATAAATTCTTATAAAAATATTTTCCCAGTCGTTCAGGTGAGACATAAAAAGCAAAGCTTTATTTTTGTCTGTAAAATAACTCCCAATTCCTTTTTATAAATATAGCGATAAAGTTCTGGGCAAAGTCCAATTCTGTTTCATGTCCACTGATGGTAATTTGCCCTCTGGTTTAATTTTGGGCTAGTATTCTTTTGCTGCCTTAAATTGCACTGTGGCATTTCTGAACTCTCGTAACCACTTTCATATCCAATCCTGTGGTAAGTCAAGTTTCTCTGTCTCGCTTAAACTTTACAGTTTGTATAAGAATAAAGTAATTGTAAATATCCTGAAGGAAGGAGGAACCCAAATGAGTTTTAATAGTTTGAGAGTATATATAATCGTAAGAATTTCACCAGTGATTTTTTTAATAGCTACTATAAAATAAGACTATACCTTAGTTTGCAAGCAGTAACATAACTTTAACCCATAAAATCGTTTGATTTTTTTCACTGTCAAATATTACCTGATCCTCTTACTTATATCATGTATTTTTCACGTGTTCAAAAAATACAGTTATGGCTTGTTTTTAAATATTTCTTCAGTTTTTTAATATGAACATTTTAGCATATTGTTATTCTTTGAGATACCAATTTCTTGAAATAGGAAGACTTATTTAATTTAAGGATATAAATTTAGCTCATGTCTTTTTGTAGTTTTAAGGAAAGACTAGTTTTGAAACTTGACTTAAGAATATTAGTCTTATTTCTTAGTTTTTATAGCCATAGGAAATCTCAAGTAGAACAAATGATTATGCACCTGGGGTGCTAAATGTTCTTGGAAAGTAGAGAGTGAAAAATAAATGAGTAGTTCTCCTGGGAAAGATTTAAACTTAAGGAATACGGTACTATAATTTGTACTAGGTCCAGATAGGAATATGTGTTTTAACATGACAAATGGTCAGTGGCTTTTTTAAAAAAATTTTTTTAATGTTTATTTATTTTTGAGACAGAGAGAGACAGAGCATGAACAGGGGAGGGTCAGAGAGAGAGGGAGACACAGAAGCCGAAGCAGGCTCCAGGCTCTGAGCTGTCAGCACAGAGCCCGACACAGGGCTCGAACTCAACAGACCATGAGATCATTACCTGAGCTGAAGTCGGAAGCTCAACTGAGCCACCCAGATGCCCCGCTTTTTTTTTTTTTTTTTGAATACAAATTCATTCTTATCTTTTGTAAGCCCAAGTCTTACTTATACTGTATCTTGTTTAATTTCTCATAACTTATATTGAGTCTCACGTGTCCACAAACACTTGTATTTATTTCTCCTCTTAAAATATTAAAGTAAGAATATTAGCACAAAATTAGATTGACTCTGAAACCCCCCTCTGCCAGCATTTTGAAGAAAAATTGTTCTTGGTTTATAATAGAAATTATAACTATGGCCAAATCATTTTATCCTTAAGTCATCAAAACTTTCTTTTAGTCAGAGAAGGTTTAAAGAACTCGTGAGTAATGTCATAGAGTCTGTACTTGTTTTACCAAGGGTAACAACTTCCTAAGAGGAAGAGTTACATATTTCATCACTGGTTCTCTTTGGTGTGTATTCTAATTCTCCTGAGTACAAAAGGTAAACGAGTCTAAACACCCATCTTATATCTGAGTGCTAACAGTTTATGTTATCATTTTATTCAGTGAGTATTTATTATGTAGTTACTGTATATTCAGCAATATCCTAAATCCTGGGGAGTACAAAATAAAAGTATACATGATTTCTCCCCTTAGGATATTATAATGCTTTTGAGGAATAGCAACCTTTGAGGGTAATATAAACTATTTCCAGCTCAAGTTTAAGTTTATGTAGTAGCAGACTATAAATACAGCCAAACTTCAAAGGAGAAAAATGTCTTTGTGATAGGAATTAGTCACTAAATATGTTTTATAGAAAGAACTGTGATTTTGATCTTGAGAGGGAATTGTTAGGTGCTGCAAGTGCACTCATATATTCCTATATTGTGATACAACCTAATTATCATTCATTTAGTGAGCATTTTTATCGTGTCAAGAACCCCTTCAGGTACTTTATTTCATTTGATTTTTTACAAACTGATGAAGTGGGTAATACTGTCCTCATTTTACTGTTGAGTCTTAGAGGTTAAATAACTTACCTAAAGCCACAGTGCTAATAAATGGCAAGCTAAAGACTCCAGTTCTGTGTTTTATTGTCTCCAGTGCCTGACTTCTTAAACTATTACTACTACTTCTCATCCACACTTGATAAATGAGCTTAAGGGCTGAGTTATTCAAGTTTACACAGCTATCAATGGCAGAACTGGGATTTAAGCCCAGGTCTGCAAAATATATTTAGACTAAATCATGTGAGTTTGCTGATATTTTGATGTTTAAAAATGTCAGTTTTGGAGCTCCTGGGTGGCTCAGTCAGCTAAGCGTCCAACTTCAGCTCAGGTCATGGTCTTGTAGTTTGTGAGTTCAAGCCCTGCATCAGGCTATCTGCTGTTAGCACAGACCCTGCTTTGGGTTCTGTCCCCCTCTCTCTGTGCCCCTCCCCTGCTTGTGTGCGCTTGCTCGCTTGCGCTCTCTCTCTCTCAAAAATAAACATTTTTTTTTAAAAAGTTTCATATAGTTCAGTTTTCATACTTGGTCTTTGCACTAGACCATATAATCCTTGGATGAATATGGAGTCAAGATTAAAAACAGGGAGAGAAAGAGGGGCATAAGGAATTGTCAGAGTAGAGAACATCTGGATAAGGTAAAACCTGCCAATGGAGGGTCAGGAATGCCAGGGTGAAAATTTCAGAATTATTCCACAACAACCAGTAAATGAACATTTTGTACTTTACACACTGCTAGAATAAAGCAGTCTTCAAACACAGGGTTTGGCTTTGTGCTCAAAGAACCAAGAATATAACAAGAATGAGCATTTAATGTGGAAGGGACTCTGAGGTGAGCCTTACAGAATGGAGAGGAATTAGCAAGGAGGAGAGAACTGAATGAGTATTGTTATACACAGGGCACCTTCGTAAGTGTGGCATGCATAAACTAAGGTTTTGGAAAAGACCGGTCTGATAATTGAGTTGAAAATTGTTTATGGTATAGAAAAGCTTTTTGGAATTTCAGTAGGTACCCAAGATGAGAGTAACATTCCACCAGTCATTTCTTCAATTATTTTATGATTTATTTCCGAACTTGTTATAAAAGTGCCTTTTATTTTTAGTACCCTCAATTCATTGTGAGTTGTCAAAACTTAACAGAACGTTAGTAGTGAATGATACACTAAAAGTCATCACATCTTTAACCCAGCCCCAACCCCTCTGTAGAGAAAGGAGACTTCTTCAAATAAACTAAATCAGACGTTGTACTATAATTAGATTTCACATCTGCTAATTTCTACTCAAGGGTACTTTCCACTGCTGTATTGCCCCTCATTTTACTTAATACAGTCTTTGAGTGTTTTCCTTTTTTCTTTTTTTTTTTTCTAATGTTCATTCATTTCTTGAGAGAGACAGAGACAGAGTGTGAGCAGGGGTGGGGCAGAGAGAGAGAGGGAGACACAGAATCCAAAGCAGACTCCAGGCTCTGAGCTGCCAGCACAGAGTCCAGTGTGGGGCTCGAACTTACAAACTGTGAGATCATGACCTGAGCCGAAGTCAGACGCCCAACCAACTGAGCCACCCAGGCAGCCCTTTGAGTGTTTTTCTGTGTTTACATATTGAAATTGGACATAAGGTTCTTCATGAATGTATGTGCTTTTTATGTTTTACTTTGTATAACTCCATATTCTTTTTTGTGTCTTCTGTAGGGTATTCACTAACACTTCAAGAAAAACAGGTGCTTTTAAAAAAAAAGATTCTTATAAAATCCATTTTAGTTCATATGTCCTTTGAGACTTTTTAATATATGAAATAACAATACATAGATAAGAATATATGAATATGTAAGTTGCGAAAGCTGATTATAAAATGGACACTCATGAATCCACCACACAGCTTAGGAAATGGAACATGATCGATGCCTAGGAGTCTTTTCTTTGTATTCCTTGCCTGTGGCCTCCCTGTCATCCACCAGCCTACAGTACCTTTTTCTCTCAGACCACATTTCTAGACTTTTTATAAATATCTCCAGTTAAGAAATTATCTTCTCTTAAATGGAATTTAAGTTTGTTAAATGTAGTTTCATAGATGGCTGTTAAATTTTGTCAAATGCCTTTTTATATATCTATTGAGAATTTTCTCCTTTAATCTGTTAATATAATGAATTGGATTAATAGAATTCCTATCATCAAGTGGCCTTTGCATTTGTGGGATACCCTCAATTTTTCAAATTATTTTTATTGTCTTTACATTGCCAAATTTAATTTGCTAGTGTAATTTTTAGGACTTTTAACTTTGCATATATTTTCATCAGTGAGGTTAGCTAGTAGTATTTCTTATTCTGTTGTTTCTTAATCAGGTTTATTGCTTTCACAGAATGAGTCAAGAAGTGTTTCTTTTTTCTAGAATAATTTCTTTAAGATGGAAAGTGATATTTTCTTGATTGTTTGATAGAACTCAACTGTAAAATCCTCTGGGCTTGGTGTTTTCTTTAATGTATAGAAATTTTGGTGATTTATATTTTTTTGGAATTTGTTACACTTGATTTTTTTTTGTTTTATTTTTAATTTACTAACCACCAAATTTTTGTAGTATTCTCATTTTTATTTTGTTATCGGAGGGGGGGACTGGTAACTTTGTTCTTTTTCTAACTTTGTAAGTTAAATGTCTATCTTGTAAATTGTCACTACTTCTGATTTTTTTCATCTAAATATTTAGAATTAAATATTTTTCTCAAGTGCATCTTTAATTGCATCCCACAGGTTTTACTGTGTTCCATGGTAAAAATCACTTACTTTCTCATTTCCACTTTGTTTTCTTTGACCAGTGAGTTATTTAGAAGTATTTTTAAATGTCTAAACAGGGGCGCCTGGGTGGTTCAGTCGGTTGAGCGTCCAACTTCGGCTCAGGTCATGATCTCACAGTCTGTGAGTTGGAGCCCTGTATCGGACTCTGTGCTGAGAGCTCGGAGCCTGGAGCCTGCGTCAGATTCTGTGTCTCCCTCTCCCTCTGCCCCTCCTCTGCTCATGCTCTGTCTCTCTCTGTTTCAAAAATAAATAAAAACATTAAAAAAGATTTTTTTAATGTCTAAACATGAGATTTTTAAGGTTAATTTTGAATCAGTACAAAAATACATGGTTTATGTAATAATTTTTTTTAACTTTTTTGAGATTTGCTTTATAGTTTAGTACATGATCAGTTTTCATAAATGTTCCATGGTGCTTAAAAAGAATGCATATTCTCCAATTTTTAGTCATATCTTTTTGTTTAGATCAAGCTTGCTTTTTTTGGAGTTCAGGTTTCACTAGTGTTATATATATATTTTTTTTGGTCTGCTTTTTTTTTTTATTAAAAATTTTTTTTAACATTTATTTATATTTTTTGAGACAGAGAGAGAGCATGAATGGGGGAGGGTCAGAGAGAGGGAGACACAGAATCTGAAACAGGCTCCAGGCTCTGAGCTGTCAGCACAGAGCCCGACACGGGGCTCGAACTCACGGACCGCGAGATCATGACCTGAGCCGAAGTCGGCCGCCCAACCGACTGAGCCACGCAGGCACCCCTGGTCTGCTTTTATAAAATATTTACAGAGGAATATTAAAATATCTCACAATAATGGTGAATATGTCCCTTTCTCCTTGCAGTTTTATTGCTTTATCTATTTGGAAGCGATGTATAGATACAGCATGTAGTATAATAGGTAGAGCACATAAGTTTTGAATTGTTGTTACATAGTGAATTGACTGAATTGACTCATTTATCATTTTATCTCCTTCTCTAATCATTTTTTTTTTTTTTTTGCCCTAAAACGTATCCTCTCTCATATAATATAGCTGAATAACTTTATTTTGGGTAGGTTTGCCTGATTATCCTTTTTTATCCTTTAACTTCCTGTTTTCTCTATCTGTTAGATCTAATTCTTATAACAACGTTTAATCTAGCCTGACACTCTGATTTTTTTAAATATCTTAACTGAAGAGTTTAATCCATTTATATTATCGATAAGTTTGCTCCTCCTTATTTTATGCTTTTTTCTCTTTTTTTCTCCTTTTTTGCCTTCCTTCCTTTGAATTGAACAAATACATTTCTCATTCCATTATTTGTCTTTCTTATTTGGAGTCATATGTATTATGTTTTGTAACTACCTGAGAAACTTTAACACTCATACTGAACCTAAAGTTAACATCTTTATTCTTATTCTCAACAATATAAGCATTTTTAAAGCATTCCTTATTTTGCTTATGCTTTTGTTCAGTTTTTAGTTCCATCTTATTTATTTTTTGCTTGGTAATTTTGTAAATTAGTCATGTTTCCATTGTTTAATATTTTCTGTGTATAGATTCATCCTTGTGTTTACCAACATTCCTGATTGTAACTAGGCCCTTCCATCAGAGAAAAACTTTTCTTACCCCTAAAGTTCATGCTTTAGATATTGTTATAATAAGAGTATATGGATGGTAGACTCCCTTTTTGCTTGTCTAAGAACGTTATTTTGACCTCATTCTTTACATTTCTGTTGGCTAACCTATTCTAAGTTGGCAGTTAATCTCTTTTTGCAGCTTAAAGATATTCCACTTTCTTCTGGCTTCTGGCTTCCTTTTTGCTGTTTAGAATCTGACTAGTATTCTTTTGTGGATAATCTTTCTCTGGCTGCCTCCTTCTATCTACTATTTGTCTTTGTTTTCTAGAATTTGACGATGATATGACCCATGTTTAACTCAGTTATTGTAGCTTTTCTGTTATTTTTTCTGCTTGGGATTGGTTGTCATTGGGATTTGTTGTATCTTCTATCAATTATGGAAATGTTTTATGAATTCACAGTATACATTTTCTCCCCTTCACCCAGAGCCACTACCAATGCAGACAAATTTATTTGCTATCTGCTTTTATAGGGTAGATGTTTTTCCTAGTTTACTTTTTCCCCAAGAGTGAAGACTTTCTTGGGTTTTAGCTTTAAGCAAGGCAGTTCTCTGGTCTCACTCCCTTCCTACAAAGGCCCAAGACTTTATGCTTATTCCTCTGAGTACAGAAAGTAGGCAAAACAAAAGCTCTAGGTCATTGGTGTTCAACTGAAATTCCCGTCTAATAGCTTAAGCACTTACTAGACTCCTGCTCCTGCTTTATTTCTGGTCTCAGAGCATTTCTCTTACTTTCTTGAAAGCTCAGCAGTTTTGTTTCTTTGTTTGTTTGTTTAAGTTCATTTATTGAGAGAGAGAGCGTGCAAGCAGGGGTGGGGCAGAAAGAGAGAGAGAGAGAGAGAGAGAGAGAGAATCCCAAGCAGGCTCTATGCTGGCAGCACAGAGCCTGAACCAGAGCTCAAACTCATGAACTGTGAGATCATGACCTAAGCCAAAACCAAGAGTCAGACACTTAACCCACAGAGCCACCTTGGGTGCTCTGAAAGCTTACCAAGTTTTAAGAGGTATCTTTTTAGAGGATATATTTTTTGCAAGAGTGTTTTAGGACCTCTGCTGATAGAAATGGAAGCCTGTCTTTTGCTTTATAATAAAAATTTTCTCTTGCCTTTTTTTATTCCCACATAAACATCACATTTTGTTCCTTCTATTACTTCTTCCTACAGGTAAGCAGTAGGTCATCCAGTCCTAGTGTCAGAATGATCACTACCTCAGGACCAACCTCAGAAAAGCCAAGTCGAAGTCATCCATGGACTCCTGATGATTCCACAGGTGACCAGTGTATTTCCTCATTATAATTACGAAGCTGAATTTATCATATTTGTTTTCATTTCTTTGTGTTATGACTCTGATCTTTATAAAGGCAGGCATTTTGGGGGGTGCCTGGGTGGCTCAGTCGGTTGAGCATCCGACTTCGGCTCAGGTCATGATCTCATGGTTTGTGGGTTCAAGCCCCACGTCAGACTCTGTGCTGACAGCTGAGAGCCTGGAGTCTGCTTTGGATTCTGTGTCTGCCTCTCTCTCTGCCCCTGCTCTTCTCACGCTGTCTCTCTCCCTCTCTCTTCAAAATAAATAAACATTAAAAAAATTTTTTTTAAATAAAGGCAGACATTTTACAATAGGTTAGATTTTTATACTAATAAAATCAAATATTTAGCAATAAACTTAAAGATGACTTTATGAGTACTGAGATTGTCTTGCCCTCTTCATTTCCCCAGATACTTCATTTCCCCAGATACTTCATTTCCCCCCAGATACTAAACATGTATTTTGAACATGGTTTGATTTGGGGTTTTTACAGACAGGAAGATATTGTATTCTTGAACTTACATCTCTGATTTTCCTATTTTTGATCCATCCTACTAGATGATAGTAGTAAAGTCATTATTTTTTAAAGAACTAAAATCAGAATAATAATCCTCTTCATCTCAGTCTTTTGTTTTAAAGACACAAGATGCCAGTACCTCACTTCAGTGAAAAAAAAATTTCTGACCATTGACCTTTTGAATCGTTTTTAACTTGTAGGGAGACTGGTAGGGAGACTTCATTTCAGATACATAAATTTCTAGTTAGAAATTTAAATTTCTAAATTTAAATAAATAAATGTCTAAATTTTTAACTAGACCTTAAAAAGCCTATGAAGAGTCACTAAAATCCTTAACATGAATGACTAACTGGTTAAAATATTAGTATTAAAATCTAATGATGGGGGCGCCTGGGTGGCGCAGTCGGTTAAGCGTCCGACTTCAGCCAGGTCACGATCTCGCGGTCCGTGAGTTCGAGCCCCGCGTCAGGCTCTGGGCTGATGGCTCGGAGCCTGGAGCCTGTTTCCGATTCTGTGTCTCCCTCTCTCTCTGCCCCTCCCCCGTTCATGCTCTGTCTCTCTCTGTCCCAAAAATAAATAAAAAACGTTGAAAAAAAAAATTTTTTTTTAAAATAAAAATAAAAAAAATAAATAAAATCTAATGATGGAATAGGTTTATTATGGGCAAGCAGGAAATTATGTGCCATAGTGGAATTAACTTTTCCTTAGCATTAAGAGAATTCCTTAATAAATACTCAGCAGTATGGTTCTATAAAAATTTATTAATTACATGTTATTATGTCAGCGAGGGAAAGATGATCTCTTAGACCTTAGAAAATCAGATCATTTGGGATCTTGTATAAGATCAACTATGTTATTAATAGTGGCAATTAAATCCAAATTGAAAAGTCAGCTTTCTGTCTTTATAAACAAAAACACTACTTACAAATATTTATAGATATTTGGCATGGCTTAGTCAAGTTCATAATTTAATATAAAAAATTAACTGAGTAGCTTTTCTCTGTTTCGTGTAAGATACAACTATCTTTAGCCAAGGGTGTACTCTCTAGTTTTAGCAAGTTTAAATTTAGTGGTGGCAAAAACTCCTTTAAGTCTCACCCCTAGCATTGCCCAACCTAGGACTGTCCAGAACATTAACCAGTACTCAGCAGCACATGTGCAGAATTCATCATTGTGTGCTTCTCCTCAGAGGTACATAGGGAAATGCTCTTGACAGACTTGATCATTAACATTCAGGTACTGTTAGCTCTTTTTGGGTCTTCAGCCCTCTGGTGAGGGAGGTACTCAACTCGGCCTCCTGACTTCAGCCTAGACTGATCTAGACATACCAGTCACCATGTGGCAGATGTGAACTCATTAAAGTAAAATTAAAATCCTCTTACGTCCCTCTCACTTAACTGCTGTGTTTTTTCTGCTTCCCGTGTTCTTCCAACCTTCCAACCCCAGTCTCATTTTTTTCTTTTTGGGACCTAAGATACCACAAAATGCCAATAGTTAGAAATTGTACCTGGGTCCAGAATTCAACTGAAATTTGTCTTTGGCATTTTTAAATAATTTTTACTATAATTTTAAAAGTTGAGAGTGGTTTAAGCCTTATATTTAATGAAGTTCAGCTTTGCACTGTTTCTAAGAAAAGTATCGATGATCAAGCTAATACAGTAAATTACAGGGAAGAGATACTGGCAAATCCTTTTTCTTTGAAGGCCCCTGATTTAGGAAAAAATTACAAATGCATACATACATAGTTAAAAAAAATTAATCAGATGTTTTTACTTTAAAAGAGAAGGGATTTCTATGCATTTTCAGAGAAAAGTAAAAAGCATACATCAGTTTAATAATCACAGCACATAATGAGGGCCTTTGGGTTTCTATTTATAATAGTGGGGATAAAGACAGACACATACCCAAGAGCAGTTAGTGAGAGAGATGGCTAGACACAGTAGAGGGAGCCACAGAGGGGGAAAACACTCAATGTTTGCAAAGACAGAAGTATAAGACATGGAGCCCACTTCTTGTAATATTATTAGAGTCAGAATACTGGCCCATTAAAAATAAAAATAAACTTAGCATGCTTTATTTAATAAATTTAATAAACTACTATATTTGCAGTGTAAGCTGAGTACTTTAATAGTTAATAACAATCCTTGGCTTTTTTTTTCCATTCCCTGAATACTGTGAAACACTGGTATACTTAATTCTAAAATACATATCAGATACAGGGTATTTATTTAATAAGATACATCAAGTATGAAAGATTTAAAAAAAATTTTTAATGTTTATTTTTGACAGAGAGAGAGAGAGAGAGACAGAGCATGAGCGGGGGAGGGGCCGAGAGAGAGGGAGACACAGAATCCGAAGCAGGCTCCAGGCTCTGAGCTGTCAGCACAGAGCCTGATGGGGGGCTCGAACCCACAGACCGCGAGATCATGACCTGAGCCAAAGTCGGATGCTCAACCGACTGAGCCACCCAGGCGCCCTCAAATACCAAAGATTTAAGAAAGAGTAATAGGAATAGAAGTGTTTTTGTTTTTTTTTTTTAATTTTTTTTTTTTTAACGTTTATTTATTTTTGAGACAGAGAGAGACAGAGCATGAGCAGGGGAGGGGCAGAGAGAGGGAGACACAGAATCGGAAACAGGCTCCAGGCTCCGAGCTGTCAGCACAGAGCCCGACGCGGGGCTCGAACTCACAGACCGCGAGATCGTGACCTAAGCCGAAGTCGGCCGCTCAACCGACTGAGCCACCCAGGCGCCCCTAGAAGTGTTTTTAAAAGAGTTCAAGACACTTAATTTTTCCTATAAAGTCGGGGGGAAATAATTTTAAAAAAAAATTTTTTTTAATGTTTATTCATTTTTGAGAGAGAGAGACAGAGTGCTAGTAGTGGAGGTGCAGAGAAAGAGGGAGACACAGAATCCGGAGCAGGCTCCAGGCTCTGAGCTGTCAGCACAGAGCCCGACGCGGGGCTCAAACCCACGATCCGTGAGATCAAGACCTGAGCTGAAGTTAGGTGCTTAACTGACTAAGCCACCCAGGTGCCCCAGGGGGAATGAATGAAGGAATGAATGAATGAATTTAGAAAGAGAGAGAGAGAGAGAGAGAGAGAGCGTGTGAGCAGGGGAGGGTCAAAGAGAGTGAAAGAGAGAATCCAAAGCAGACTCTGCACTATCAGCATGGAGCCCAGTGTTGGGCTTGAACTCACGAACTGCAAAATCATGACTTGAGCCAAAACCAAGAGTCTGACACTTAACCAACTGAGCCACCCAGGTGCCCCAATCAGTTGTAATTTTGTGGAAAATAGTGTTCCATGGGAGCATAGTTTGAAAGTCTTGTTGTGGGTGGGGAAAGAATTGGTGAGGGAAATAACAAATTAAGTGTATTTCTTGTTTAACCATTTCAGGAAACATTTATGATAGTGTATATGATTTTAAGGTAGGTAGGACTCTACTAGGCAATATGCTGTTATTTTTCTTTATTGCACTCCGGTATTTAATAAGCATTACTTTTTCAATCGGAAAAACAAACTTTAGAATTTAAATTGCCTGTCCTTTCTAATGCTCCCATTTTATATCAGTAACAACAACGACTACAGTAATAGTAACCATCACCACCATGTGTTGACTGCATACCATATGCCAGCATTGCATGGTATTTCTTACATGCATTATCTTATTTCATCTGATTTAGCTTGGCTTTTAGAGTTACTTGCAAGCACATTCTCAATGGCTTTAAAAAAGGAAACTAGAATATTCATCAGTCAACAATAAATTATTGAGGTTAGTGAACCATCAAACTGTCCTAGTTTTTTATTGCATTGCATATAGTGCCTTACTGTCAGCCTGACCTTGTCTTTATCTATACCACTCTTTCAAGGAGTCACTTGTCAGGAAAAGGGCTGAACAGTTCACTTGTGTAGCTCATTTACTCTTTCCTAACTGTGGGAAGGCAGCTACTTCTGAAATAAAAAGTCCATATTACTTCACAGTTATCCTGCCTGCTTCCGGAGGCATAAATGTTAATCCCATGTGACTCATGCAAGTTATGACAGTTTACCTCTTATGAAATACAAACAAAAGCCGTCCAAACAATTTGGTAAAATCGACTAGTTGTTTGATTTAATCCATTTAACTGTTTCACACAGGACACTGAACTACAGTTTCCATATACCTAACTGTTCATTATACCTGTGTTTAACATACTCCCATCAAAAACATCTTTCATTTTCTGCAGTGATTCTCATTAGGGGAGGTGGGTTGAGGGTTCACACTAGAATATATATAAATTGAAGGTAATCCATTGGAAGAGAATGTATCTCTTATTTTCCCCTCTTTCTTCGTTAAAGAGCACGAATGTTCAAGGGGTTAACACAGCCTTACAGCAAACTTAGCATGGTCAAGGAAAGAAAGAGATACGAGCTTTGATTAGGTGGGGTGAGTGAAGACCAAATTTAAAAAAGGTCCCATACCACTGTTTTTGTTTTTAATTGAACAAGCATTTGTAAGCTTTAATATTATGTAATTTATAGCCAACTTAAATTGTATGAGAGTATGATTGCATTCTGATTATCTGGTAATTGGATGTTCTGTGTTTACCTTTAAATTCAGAAATAGACTCTTCATTACCAGTAGCAATAACTTTTATTTTATGTGTTGTTTACTTTAGGAACAAAATGCCAATATCTCATGAAGCTTTCTTGCTTTTTGTTTATAATTATTTATGATAGAAAATAAATAAACACATACTTGAATTCCAGATACCAATGGATCGGATAACTCCATCCCAATGGCTTATCTTACACTGGATCACCAACTACAGGTAAAGGAGTAGTTTCTCAGTGACCGTTTTTACTTTTTCCTTATAGAAAAAGTTTAGAGAATCTATCCAGAAAAAGTTTAGAGAATCTATCTAGAAAGCTATCTAAGCTAGAGAATCTTTCTAGAATCTACCTAGAAAGTGTTCATATCTTGTCATCGTATATTCATTTATTTATGCTTTTAGTTGGCTTCCCCAAACTTTCTAAATTCAAGTTAAAATAATTCATTCAGTTAAGTTAATCAAGTTTAAAATTGGCAAAATCATGTTCTTAACAATTGTCTTAAAATACTCCCATATCTTTAAGGATGCCAAGAATAGCATTTTTGCTCTTTCAGTGCACTACAATATAAAATTTACTTAAGCTCATTTCTACTTAGTAGATTTTGTAATACACTGTCACGTTCATTGTGACTGAAAATATAAGTAATACACTTCAGTGTCTCCTCATGAGTATGAGAGCCATAAACCCTCTTGGTATAATACGGTTTGGCAACCTGAAATGTAAAACCAGAGGCCAGTGATCACTTTAGTCATGATCCGCTATAACAATGAAAGTGTTAAAACCACAGGTGTGAATTTAAGCTGTGAGTGAACTCTGACAAAAGGACACTGAAATTTTCTAGGCCCTGGGTTAACACTTATTTTTAAAAGATCATTGCTTTAGTGCTATAAAAATATATCACAGTCACTATATTAACTCTCAGCTTGATATTGAGATTTGATTTAATTATGTTTTAACTTTATTTATTTATTTTCAGCCTCTAGCACCGTGCCCAAACTCCAAAGAATCTATGGCAGTGTTTGAGCAGCATTGTAAAATGGCACAAGAATATATGAAAGTTCAAACAGAAATTGCATTGTTATTACAGAGAAAGTAAGTTGACTGTTATGAATAAAAATAAAACACATTAGTATTTTGGGTCTAAAATATGTTAAGGTGAAATATTGTTTAAAGACATGAAAACTGTATTAATTTTTAGAATTAATCATTAAGCATGCACTTGACTTCCTTGAATAGCTTGGGGGTTGGGGTTGTGAACTCCCACTCATTCAAAAATCTGCATGTAACTTCCGACTCCGCAAAAACATAACTGCTAATGGCCTTATTGTTGACCAGAATCCTTACCAATAACATAAGCAGTCAATTAACATATATTTTATATGCTATGAGTATTATGTACTGTATTCTTACAATAAAGTAAGCTAGAGAAAAGAAAATTTTAAGGAAATCAAAAGGAAGGGGAAATACATTTGCAGTACTATACAAAAATCCACGTATAAGTGGATACATATAGTTCAGACCCATGTTGTTCAACTATATTTGTAACTTGAAGGTTCTACATATGTTCTGCCTTTCGGTTTGTAGCACCTTTTGGCTATTTTTATTGCAAAACTAAACCTTTTTGACTACATACATTAAAACTAAGGAAAATAAACTGGTGCTACATAAACATGTTTTATGTTCTAAGAATTTTAAAATTAAAAGCTGTTTAGATTTATAATTGTAAAGATTTATTGTTTCCTTGGACATAAGTGAAATAATTTGATTTACTAATGTTCACTTGTGCTTTATCTTAGAAACATTTTGTAGATCTGTTCTCTCCAGGTATCTGTTTAGGAGAATAGAATTACTTTATTTTATACCTGTGAGTGTTTTTCTTGGGAGTTTTATACTCACATGTGTCTTTCTAAGAGTTATGGAGGCTGCCTTCCTCGCTTTTTTAAGAACTACAATTCCCATACTCCTTTATTTGAAATTCTTAAAGAAACCCAAAACTTCAGTTTTCTTAAACATGAACCTCATGAAATTTTGTACCTCATGAAATTTTGTACCTCTGAAGCTGAGTTATTGTGGTAACTAAAATGAAGTGCTATAGGAAAAACTCATGGCAACTATATGTATATATGGTAATAGGATTCCCTCTATTAAGTTTAATCTAAATAAGTGAAAATTTCTTGCTTCCTGGAATAATTTCTTTTTGTACTTCCAAAAAAACAAACAAACAAAAAGTAGCTCCATCACAATTTATTGTTACAACAATGTAAATGATTTCAATTCAGTACCTTAAAAGCTTTATAGGAAATAAATATTAGAGTCTGCAAATTATGGAGCTAACTATAGAACTGTTAGTACTTTATTTAAAAAAAAAAAAACTTTCTTATTTCACATGTTTAACCTATACTTTTTTTCATATTTTATTCATTTGAAAGAGGAGTTCTGTGCTGGAAAAAATAAATGGTGGATTGAAGGAATGTGAAAACTATGATGGTTTCAATCAATTTTAAATACTTTATTTTTTTTTTAACGTGTATTCAGTTTTGAGAGAGAGAGCAGAAGCAGGGGAGGGGCAGAGAGAGAGAGGGAGAGACAGAATCCAAAGCAGGCTCCAGGCTCTGAGCTGGACAAGAGTTTGACATGGGTCTCAAACCCACGGACCATGAGATCATGACCTGAGCTGAAGTCGGACACTTAACCAGTTGAGCCACCCAGGCACCCCTTGAATACTTTAAAAATGAGAAGTATTACAAGAAAACCATTTGGAGGCTTTTCGTTATTCAGTTATATCCAGTAACTTCACTATAGGAGCTAATATTGAACATCTCCCAAATAAAAGAGGGCTTCAAAAAGTTTATCAGGCTATGAAAGTCTCTAAGGGTCTTTCCTGAAAATGTTCTTAAAAGTGAATAACTCATTTGAAAGTGGTACTTTGTATTGTTCTCACTGTTTTAAAATAAGAAACAGATTTAAGTTGATAGCATCTATTTTAATTAGCTTGCAAATGTTGTATTAGCCCCCACTTGGCACTGTGGTTAAATAAAACTGTGACTTCAAAACATGAATAAAAGTTCATGAGTGTAAAAGTGGAATGTGAATGGTAAAAACATCATGTTATTTTCCTGTGGTCAGAGCCCTTCCCCAGCCTTTTTCTTCCTACACAAAAAGGATACCAGATAAAATTTTCTGAAACTTTAATTATACCATTTTATCTGTATTCACTAATTGTCTAAGTAGAGTTACTTATTAAAATAAAAGGATTATGGTGTTTGTATGGGTAAACCAGAAGAGTGGATGCTAGTCTCCATTCTAGCCCGCAGTTACATTTGCATGGTGTCCCTGAGATGCATAATGACAGAGCCAGAATAAAAGTTCTAATTAGTTGAGCTCATTGGTTATTAGTGTATAAATTTTTTCTATCGTGTATCTTTTACTATATTTTATTATGTGGTATTTGTTTTTAGGCAAGAACTAGTTGCAGAACTGGACCAGGATGAAAAGGACCAGCAAAATACATCTCGTCTGGTACAGGAACATAAAAAGCTTTTAGATGAAAACAAAAGCCTTTCTACTTACTACCAGCAATGTAAAAAACAACTAGAGGTCATCAGAAGCCAGCAGCAAAAACGACAAGGCACTTCATGATTCTCTGGGACCTTCTTTAAAATATGCAAAGAAAGACTTTTTTTTTTAAGGAAAGAAAAGCCCTTCTAATGACAATTCGTGAGTGTTAGCTTTTGGGCGTGTTCTGAATGCCAACTGCCTATATTTGCTGCATTTTGTTTCATCGTTTATTTTCTTTTTCTCATGGTGGACATGCAGTTCAACTGTCTCCTTGCATAACATGGGGGCATCTGTGACTTGAATAAGCAGCAGTTCTCAACTTCAAAACAGATGCAGTGAACCATGGCTATATATGCATGCTCATTGTGTGAAGGCTAGCCTAACAAAACGGGGTATCAAACTAGCTGCTATGTGCAAACATCGCCTTTTTTCGAGGTGGAACCTCAAGAATGATTTTGTTCTTGTATCTCATCTCAAAAAACAAATAATTTTTTTTTTCCAAAAGATGGTATATACCAAGTTAAAGACAGGGTATTATAAAATCTAAAATAATCAGTGGTACATTATAGAAATGCAGAACCTTTAGAGATAGTTCCAAAGTGAGGGCTCTGATGCCAGCATCCTTCAATCAGTACTGAACTTAGTTCCATCCATAAAATATTTAAAGGTAAGTGGCGGCTGCTGTATTTAATAAAAGCATATTTCATTGGACTGAAATTATGATACATTGAACAAAATGGAACCCTTTTTTTAAGATATAAAGATTTTTAATTCTGTGATTGTGTGTATGTGTGTTGAGACTGTAAAGACTTTATGACTCTAATATTAATATCTCCTAAATGAAATTAAAAGGTAAATGAACACGATCCAGCTTAAATGATCATTCCTTCCTGCAATGATTATTGGATTGTTGTAGTGTATATTTGAAAAACTGAAGAGAAATGATGGAAAATGGAAATAATTGCTCCAACTAAAAGGCTTGGGCTTAGATTTCTTTTATGATACCAAAAGAGTAAAAAATAAAAAAAAAAACCTGGCAAATCAGGAGAAGTTAGTAAGGAAGTTAAAGAAGTAAATATAAATTCATCAAGTATACTCTTTATCAACATTGGAATAATTAATTTTCCTTACAAGCCCATCCTAGAATGCCTGCTGCCTTTCAACACTTTTAAGGGAATTTCAACACTTATAAAGAGAAAATTTATATTGTTAACAATAACTTTGCTACCGTAAACTTTGAAAATAAAAGTAATAAAAAAATTCATTGAAATAATAGACTATATAAGCTCTATTTTTTCAGTTGGTATTAAAATAAATCACATTTTGATACCAGTACAAGGTGTCTTTTAAATAAGGATGTCATCAACCTCATTTTTATAGCATTAATGTTTTATGAAGAGAAAATTAAAAATGAAAGCATAATTTCTGTGATTATTAGAATTATATCATGATTGTATTGTAGTTCTGCTCTGTTTCAGATAAGCAAGTTGATCTAAGAAGTTATCAAAACTATTCTTAAAAAATGCTAAAGCAGGTAACTTTTTCTTCTGTTATTTTTTTCCTCCTTCCACTGAGTTTTATAATGTATTCCTGTGTATACAAGCAATAAAGGTAAAGGACAGTTTGTACTAAACTGTGTCATTTTTAGCTTCCTCAAAATCTATTATTAGAAAGTTTCCAGTAAATAAATGTCTACCATTGCTTGATGTAAATGAAAGAAAGGTTATCATTCCCAAATAATTTGATTACCTAGCTGAAAGTGATACTGGTCTCAACACATTAATAGTAAAATAAAATTGGCACAGAAAATACCTGTAGACTAAGGAAAAGTATAACTCCTAGCATTGCTGCTTGTTACATACATGTGTCACTTCACCAAGAGGGACCTAGTCAGTGTTTAGAGACTTTTCTGATTATCTCAGAGCACAAGACATTCAAGTGTGGATGCTAATGCTTGACTTCAGATTTTATTTTAGTCATTAATGTGTTTTTACTATATATCATATATACTTAAAGGGAAAATTTATTATTGTTACATGTAATCACTTCATAAAAGTCTCAAGTAGGAAAACGAAAGAAAATAGTAGTGTTACGTCATGGTACCAAGTACAAAAACAGGCTCTTGAACACTTGCTTGTTTGTTTACAGTAAGTTCCTGGGGGTTCTCAAACAGTAATTGTCCTAGACACTGAGTGCAGCTCAGCCTACATGGTTTGTAAGTAGTTGTGTTGCAAAGCTCATACTTTTTAAGTCCTGATTATCCCTGATGGCATAAAAGTGCAGCAGGGATCATTAAAATCCACAGCTAGTTTTATCAGCATCCTCACCCATTAAACCTCCAAACAGAGACTAATAAGGAGCCAAAATTTTTATTGATTCTGGTTTTACCTTTCACTCTAACCCTCATTTTTGGGTGGAAATAGCAAAAAGACAAGCAAGTGGCTCAAAGGCCCCCCTCTAAGAAATTCAGAATCTCGAACAATACCTAGTTATATTTTATTCTCCAGGGAAAGAAAACAAAGTCTAGAGAGAAATACTCAGCAGTAAAAGTAACTTTTCTGAGTCAAATGAAAATCAGTTAAGACTTGACTTTATAGCAACACCACATAGTAAAGAGATTTGTTTAAAAGTTGTTTACAAATGTTTGACTCTTTTTGCTAAAGCATTTTGGAGTATTTATTGTCTTTTTTTTCCTCCAAGCTTCTTTTATGTTCCTAGTTTCCGCTCCTGCCTGTAGCCAGAGATCATAGGTTTTGCCTGTGAAACTTTTTTCTTTCTGTTAAGTGTATGGTTTTCAGCAGTCAACTCCTCTTCAAATGGTAGGAAGTCCCACTTGTATCATTCAAAACATTTTATGTAAAACCATGTAATGCAGAAATCCTTGTGCATACTGTATAATTGAAGGAAGCTTTTTAGATTATTTTTGTTTGTAATAAAATTCAGATTGTTATTCTAAACTTGTTTACAAAAATGGTTAATGATTTATATCAGCAAATAAGCTGTGAGGTGTTCTGCTCTGCAATATGTTTACCTCACACAAAGTCAAATAAAAACTGAGTAGTGAGTATTCTTACAGTACTCAACACTGTTGTAACATAATCATGATTTTTGAGAAGCTAGATGATTGGCCATTTAACATAATCTATCTAACCATTCAAAGTTTTTGTTAAATGGGTGCTCTTCACAATTTCATTAAATCATGATTTATATGAGGTACAACATGGTATATACATCACTGAGTGATTCTTCTCATTAGGAAACTGGTTTCCTGTAGTATATCTAAGTTACATTAAGCATTTCATTCCATTATCTACCTACTAACCCCCCAACCAGCACCTGTGTGCACATATACACATTCTTATAAACTCGATCTTCATTTTAGTAAATCAGCTCATTGATTCACTTATTTCTTTAACAGATATTTATTGAGCATGTATTATAAGTGAAGCCCATATGGCTAATGCCAAGTTACATGTTCTCTTTAGTCACATGGTAGTTAGATTGTACTCCCATTTCACAGATGGAAAAATGGGCTCCTAAATGTTAAGACTTGGGCCTGAGTCTACTTTTCCCCCGTCAGCTGTTTTAGGCAGAATCTCATGCAAGGGGACTCTGTAGCCACTATAAGCCCATGATGTGAAGAAGAGCATGGGAAAATGTGTAAACTGAGTAGCAGATGGTCAGTGGGGGAAGGGGGGGATTTGAGGTAACTTGCAGGCACAGAGGCTTTGTGACCACTCTATAGATCACAACAAAACCAACACTTTATTTTTTTTTAAGTTTATTGATTTATTTTGAGAGACAGAACACAAGCAGGGGAGAGGCAGAGAGAGAGAGGGAAGGAGAATCCCAAGCAGGCTCTATCTGTCAGTGCAGAGTCCAACACAGGGCTCCATCCCACAAACCATGAGATCATAACCTGAGCCGAAACCAACAGTCAGATGCTTAACAGACCGAGCCACCCAGGTCCTCTAGCCAACACTTTTAAACCCAAGTCTGTGCTCTATACCACTTTGCCATAATTTAAAACTTGCTGAGTGCTTCAGTTTCCACATTATTTATTCAATGTGGTGGGGTGTCGTCACTCTTTCACTCCCCTCAGCTGAAAGACCTGCTAAAAATGGAAATACGAATAATGATATTGTGAGGCTTGGTCTAGAAAGATTTGTTCTCTGCTCTTAGGAAAGGCTTAATTCAGGCTTTTCCATTTTTAGTTTGTTTTGTATTTTTGTTTTTACCTCTTTGTTCTTTGTCTTTTAATTGGGATGTAATATTTACACACTAAACTGCATCCACTTAAATGAGTGCAGTTTACTGAGTTTTGACATGTGTATACACTTGGGAGTCCATCCAACAAGCAAGATACTGAACATTTCCGTCCCGCCTCCCCAGGGTCTCCCATGTCCCTTTGTAGTCCTTGCCTCCCTCCACTCTAGGCCCTAAGCCCCAGACCCTGATGTGCTTTCTAACAGTATAAATTCGTTTGCATTTTCTAGTTACATTAATGAAATCATTCAATATGTATTCTTTTTAAGCTTTTTTTCCTCCTCTTGAACAGTTGTTTTAATTCCTTTGACAGGAAATTTTAATTAAACCACTTTTAGTGATACTTGAAAACCTTTCAGTATCAGTCTTCAAGAGAAAACATAGGTTTTAAGAGGCTATAGATGTGTCCATTGTGGCCAGCTTGATTGTGCATTGTTGTCAGGTTCTGAAACATTTAAGATTGCTTTATTTTTGTTTTTAGGGAACCTTAACACTTTGCTTACAAAATCCCTCGCATTGTTTGGTAAAGTAAGCCCGTTTATCTCTGTATTTGGGTGTTAGAAATGCAACATGGACATGGACAGTAGCACATTAGTAGGTTCATGGTAGTTTTCAGGAAATAGTCATTGGCCAGTGTCACTTTTAAAAAAATCCTGCTTTTCATTTTTATTTAGATTGCAGCTGCTTTTTTGCTCGTTCAAAAACCTGGGAGACAGTATTCTAACTGAACAAAACAGTCTTTGGTAAAAAGTATTTGATAGGGATCTCTCATACTGATGCTCTCTGTGGTCCTGTGTACTATTGCGGTGCCCGTGGGAATAACTAAGATGACATTGGTAGATCATGTACTGCTTACTGCCGGGACCTGTGTTCCTTTTCCATCAGTAATGAGTAACTGCTCTCAGAGCTTCTCATCCCTGCCATGAGGTCCCACCAAAACTGAGTTTGTTGAAATGACCTGCCCTTGATGTCAGTTTTTTCAGTGAAATCATTTCCAAGTAATGAAATGCATTTTTTATCCTGTAATTTAATGGTCAGTGATATCTTATAGATGCCACATAACATCACGATAATTGCTTTGAGTACACCAGAAATCTTCTGAAAAGCAAAAGTCATCTGCAAAATGCAGTTGCTTCTCAGACTTATTGTCTGTTTCTCTTTGTGGAATCTCTTCTTTAGTTATTAAAGGAACGACTACATTAATCATTGATAACTTTACCAAATTCAAATTAGAGAATGAAGAAACCTAAAAACAAGTGTAACTTTTTTGTGGTTGAAGAAAAAATGCTGATATTCCCTCATACACCTTTTTGACTTTTAATCCATTTCCTGCAAAGATACTTACCTAAATATCCATATGTCATGAGCATATTACTTGCAAAAATCAGTACCATTTGTTTCTTTTGCATATACCATGAGAACCTTTTAACAGATATCATTTAAGGATTGGAAACATGTCTTTATTCTGTAAGCCACATATGCAATTTATAATTTATATGCTCACAAACAATCTGTTTCTGTACAGTAGGGCTAATATATACTAGTACATTGTTGGACAATAGTCTTAACTTCAAAATTCATACTAAAACTCATGTCTGACCACATTAATTCTGTCCTCCCATTCATGATTCCACATTTTATGTATAGGACTTGAGGAAGTGGTACCAAGTTCCTAGACCTAAGCTGAATATTTCTTCCCTTTTCACTTTTTTTTTTTTCAGCAATATCAGAAAATTCCCCAGTCTTGGTGCTGCTGCATGTAGCCTATGATTCATAATGACATAAATTTGGATGCTGCCCAAAATAATGGCTTCTATGATAGTTTTGCTCATCTGCATCCTGGCCAAAGAGGAGAGGGAAAGGGCAAGAGCACCAAAGGTTCAGGTCACTTATGGTCACATCCATTTGCCAGAATTTAATCACACACCTTAACCCTACCCTCTTTGAGGCCTGAAATGTCTGTATGAATGGGCAGCTGTGTGCCTAACTGGAAGGGAGGAATTCAGTTACAAACGAAGGATCAAGATTTAGAGGACAATGAGTAGCCTTCTTCACACTCTTGGAAAGGAAAATAGACCACTGCCTCCCCCATTTTCTCTGCCCCTGTTCTCCACAATAAAAATGGAAATAGGAAAAGCTGGCCCCTCACAAGAATGGACATTAATGTAAAAATCCAATCAATATGGTGTATAATACTTAAAGATTTCCCTATATTTACAGTTGATGCAGCTTAGAAAAATAAAACTTCAGAGGCGCCTGGGGGACTTAGTCGGTTAAGCACCAACTTCAGCTCAGGTCATGATCTCGCAGTTTGTGTGTTCAACCCCTGTGTCAGGCTCTGTGCTGACAGCTTGGATCCTGGACCCTGTTTTGGATTCTTTCTCTCTCTCTCTCTCTCTCTCTCTCTCTCCCTCCCTCCCTCCCCCTCCCCTGCTCGCTCTCTGTCTCTCTCAAAAATAAAAATTTAAAAAATAGTATGTTTAAAGAAAAATAAAACTTCAAAATGTGAAGTTAGAGCACTTTAGTTAGAACACTGGTTGGAAATCAGACTTGAAGTAATTTAGATATTCAGTAATGACAATCCACCTTAGAAAAGAAACTTTATATCTCGAATGAAAGAAGTAATAGAAACTTTGGTAGAACAAATTATGAGAAAACAAAATTAGCCATATTATGAGGAAAAAAATTTTAAACTTGGAGGTATCATAAAGAAAGTAACACTTACTAAGTGTATACTATGTTTTAGGCATTTTGTAAATGTTACTCTTGCTTTAGAAATAAAGTGATGAACAGAGATGTTTAAAACTTGCCCAGCTAGTAAATGATGGGCTGCAGTTCAAACCCAGGTCTTCTTAGCTTCAAGGCTCACAAAAATCTCATTTTAATAGTTTAGAACTTGGAATACATTTTCTTATAGACCTAATAAAGGGGAGGAAAACTAGGTTCCTAAGCATATTTATAAAAGTCTGGTCTTTAATGGAAATGAAATCATAATGCCATTGAATGGAACAATTCCAACAAAGACTGTGAGAGAAAATACTAAAGTGACATGGTGGTTGTCTTCAGGTATTGACATTGTGGTAATTTTTTTCCTTTTAAGAGTTCTTTAGCTTTTTATTGTTTTCTGCATAGTAAAAATTAAAACCAGGAGGACAAAGCCTTACACAAACCATGTTTCTTTGGCAGGAACTCAGGGCCCTTTGCCATGGGCACAACCATTGGACCCCTTGCATGAATCCTACAGGGGCAGGAACTTCCCTTCCCACTACTGGCCCCAACCTGGATCCCTGCAGGTAGGGGTGGACCCAAAGGGAGTGCTTCCAAAGGTTGTCCCATGGATTTGGTGAAGATGAAGCATAGTCTCAACAAGAGGAGTAAAAAAATAAATAAATCAGAACTTTAATGGCTTTAAGTTTATTATTATTATTATTATTATTATTATTATTATTATTATTATATCAATGCACACTCTAGGGGCGCCAACCTTCGAAATTCTGCTTCACAATGACAGGTTATTATTCAGGGATATAAACTTTTATCCAGTTCCTGAAGTGATTCTGTTACACCGACAGATTTGAGAATTACGTATACCATAGAGTGGATAGAAAGGGTATTGCCATTGTCAACTTTCTAGATTCTAACCCATCTAGTGTTGTGAAAGCTGAGAGGCGGAGTGTGACATTGTGATTTATAATAAATTCTATATTTGGTCTTCTTCCCTGTTTCTGGTACACAGCACCTAAAACCTTTGAAATTCCTTAAGTGGTGAGAACGATAAAGATGTCTTGTTATGGTAATGAGGCAATTTTTGGGAAAGCCCCTAGATGAGAATGGGAGCTAGTTGCCCCAGAAGCCAACTACCCAGTTAGAAGGTGAGAAAACTTAGCCCCACCCAACCCCCACCTTCAGGGAGGGGAAAAAGGGCTGGAGGTACGGAATTCAGTCACCAAAGGCCGATGATTTAATTGGTCATGCCTGTGTAATGGAGCGCCCCATAAAAACTCCAAAAGAACAGGGTTCATAGAGTTCCTGAGTTGGTAAACATGTGAAGATGGGGTGGGAGTGGGGAGAGTGATGCACACAGAAAGCATGGAAACTCTACACCATTTCCAAATACCTCTCCCTGTGCATCTCTTCTATGTGGCTGTTCTTGGATTATCTTTTATAACAAACTGGTGACCTAAAAAGTAAACTGTTTCTCCCAAGTTCTGTGAGCTGCCCTGGCGTACTAATCAAATCCAGGGAACAGATGTTGGAACCTCTGATCTATATAGCCAGTCAGAAGCACAGGTGACAACCTGGACTTGCAATTTGTGCCTGAAATGGAGGGGGGCGGGGGGCAGTCTTCTAGGACCGAACCCTTAACCTGTGGAGTCTTATACTGTCTCTTGAGTAGATCACATCACAATTGAGTTGAATTGTAGGATATCTGGCTGGTGTCAAATTGTTTGGCATGAGGGGAAACGCCCACACATTGGACTCACAATCATGAATGAATCTGTGAAAGATAAAATGTGCCATATCCCTGAGATACACAAAAAGTAGCTGCATGGAGATAAGGAAAAGATTAGGAAAGATGTAGAGACAGAGCTTCAAAAACTATAGAAGGTCAACTCAATGTCTTTAGGTAAATTGAGCCTGGGGGAGAAAACTGCCTTTTCTATATAAGGAGGGATATCTGAACATCAGAAATTCAAGAAGTTTTGAATATATGAACTTTGTCTTTTCCGCCACTCCATTCTCTATAGAGGAAGCATAAAAGTAAAGGTGAAATCAGAAATCATTTTAGAGGTATACTGTTACACAATTATGTTTATCACAGCATCGAGTTTTTAAAAAGCAACCTAAGGGGCCCCTGGGTGGCTCAGTCAGTTAAGCGTCTGACTTTGGCTCAGGTCACTGATCTCACAGTTCGTGGGTTCGAGCCCCACATTGGGCTCTGTGCTGACCGTTCAGAGCCTGGAGCCTGCTTCGGATTCTGTGTCTCCTGCTGCCTCTGCCCCTCCCCTGCTCATGCTCTGTCTCTGTCTCTCTCTCAAAAATAAACATTAAAAAAATATTTTTAATTTTTAAAAAGCAACCTAAGTAGCTGTTAATCAGTGTTAAGTAAACTGTAGTAGATCTATACCATGTAATACTATATGTCTGTTTAAAAGTATTGTGAAACTGAATAAAGGAGACCTCATTTAAAATGGAATTGGGAGGGGTGCCTGGCTGGCTGAGTCAGTGGAGCATGTGACTTTTGATCTCGGGTTGTGAGTTCAAGACCCACATAGGGTGTAGATATCACTTAAAATCTTTAAAAGTTGGGAAGCCAGAAGAGGGTGTTCTTATTCCCTACCACTCACCATCAGTTGCACACCCCAACAGGGAGAGACATACCTTGCATTCCCTGCAATAGGAAGAGGCCTACTTGACTACTCCAGCAGGAGGAAGAATGAATTTCTCCATGCCAGCAACTACCCCAGCCAATAAGAAAATACCACAACTCAGCCAATGAGAAACGCTCACGACCCTGAACTCTCACTTTCCTCCAATAGACTTTGGTTCAAAACAACCCCTCCCAACTTCCTTCTTTTCTCTATGAAGTATCATTATTTTCCTTTAATCTGACTTATTTATGGTTTGCCATCACTTACATGACCCAAATTGCAATTCCTCTACTATTCCCAAATCCTTTTGCTGGCAAAATAACTGTGTTAAGGTTGACAGTATAATATAGTTCTACAATTGGTATATAAAGCTGTCCAAATTGAGTGCTTCAAAATATTAAAAGATTGGCACATGAAGAAATAGTACTGATAGCAAAAAGGTAACATTTTAAAAAATCCAGTGTAATTCATTATATGTATTAAAGGAACTGTACAATTCTACCAATAGATGCCTAAAGGATATTTGATAATATTTACAAATAAGAGAAGGATTAAAATGGAATTTCCCAAACTTGATAAAGATCACTCCTCCAAACCAACAGCATATTAAATAGTTAAATTACTGTCATTTTAATGAATCTGAAACATTATAATCTGAAACAAAGCAAAGATGCCCTGTCATTATTCAACATTTTTTTTAAGTTTTAGCTCATGAAAAGACCCCAAAATAGAATAATTAGTATAATAACTAGAAAATAAGAAGATTATCTTTATTTGCAGAATGTAAAACTATATAGAAAACCCACAAAACTAATTTGATTGATTGTATCTGATATGTATCAAAATTAGTTTTTCTATAATAACAACCAGAAGTAGAAATGAGATTTTCCTTTGCCCTACTGACAATGTCAATAATACCACAAAATACCAAAGAAAACGTTTAAAGGAAATAGGGCCGATGAACACTATAGCCTTAATATAAAACAAGACATTAACATTTTCCTAAATGAGAAAACAATATCATAAGGGCACCTGGGTGGCTCAGTCAGTTGAGCATTGGACTCTTGATTTCAACTCAGGTCATGATCCCAGAATGTGGGATCAAGCCTCAAGTCAGGCTCTGTGCTGAGCATGGAGGCTGCTTGAGATTCTTCAGCCCTAAGTGCACTCTCTCTCTAAAATAAAAAAATAAATTAAATTCTTACATAGCTGTATGTACTTACAGATTATTTGTTTAATGTAGTTTTAGTCAAAAATCCAGTGGAGTTGAGAGTATGTTTGGTTTGAACTGGACAAAATGATTTTAAAGTTCTTAGGAAATAAGTGCTCAATAGTTAAGATATAATCTTTATACAGATTGAACATACTTAAGTGTACAATTTGATAAGTTTTGCAAGATGAATGCATCTGTGAAATCACCATAGGGTACTGAGAGTCTCCCCAATTCCAGAAATTTCCTTGTACCCCTAGATAATCTATCCTTCCTCTACCCCCTTTCCCAGACAACCATTAATCAGCTTGCTCTAACTAATTATTTGGCATTTTCTAGAATTTAATCCTATAGAATATAGTCTATTTTGGCTGGCTTTTCACTCAGCATAATGATTTTGATATTCACCTAAGTTGCTGCGTATATGAGTGGTTTGTCCCTTTATTATTTTCAGCTGGGTCCCATTGTACAGATGCAGCAAATTTTGTTGATGCACTCAACTACTGATGGATAATTTTCGGTTTCCACTTTTTGGCTCTTAAAGCATCTATGAACATTTGTGTACAAGTCTTCACGTAGATTTCTTTGGAGTAAATACTTAGAAATGTAACAGCTGAGTTTTATGGTAGGTATATGTTTTAACGTGTTAAGAAACTGCAGACCTCCAAAGTAGCTGTACAATTCCATGTTTCCACCAGCAGTAGTAGAGCAGTATTAGAGTTTCAGTTGCTCCACATCCTTGTCAACATTTGGTATGATCAGTCTTTTTTAATTTTAGCCATTCGAATAAGTGTCTAGTGGTATCCTACTGCAGTTTTTTTTTTTAATCTTTATTCACTTTTGAGAGAGGGAGAGACAGAGCATGAGTGGGGGAGGGGCCGAGAGAGAGGGAGAGACAGAATCCCAAGCAGGCTCCAGGCTCTGAGCTGTCAGCAAAGAGCCCGACGTGGGGCACAAACCCACGAACCGGGAGGTCATGACCTGGGCCGAAGTCGGACGTTCAACCGACTGAGCTACCCAGGTGCCCCTCCTACTGCAGTTTTAATTTGAATATTTCCCTGATGACTAATCTTGGCATGTGCCTGTTGGGCTTTCATATAGTTTATTTTGCATAATGCCTGTTAAAATCCTTTGTCAGTTTTTTAATTGAGTTGTTCTCTTCTTAATATTGAGTTGTAAGACTTTTATGTACTCTTGTTACAGTTTTTTGTCTGATATTGGTGCAGTGAATATTTTCTCCCAGTCCATGGTTTGCCTTTTTCATTTTCTTAGTATTTGTCAAAGAGAAAAAGCTTTTAGTTTTTATTATATAATAGTGTTATATATTAGTTTCAGGTGTACAGTATAAACGATAATTCTGTACATTTCTCAGTGCTCATCAAGATAAGTGTACCCCTAATCCCTTTTATGTATTCCACTCATCCTCTCACCCATCTCTCCTCTGGCAACCACCAGTTTATCCTCTGTACTTAAAGAGACTGTTTGTCTCTTTTTGTTGTTGTTGTTAATTTGTTTTGTTTCTTAAATTCCACATATGAGTAAAATCATACGTTATTTGTCTTTCTGTGACTTATTTCACTTAGCATTATATACTCTAGGTCCATCCATGTTGTTGCAAATGGCAAGCCTTCATTCTTTTTTATGGCTAGGTAATAATTCTGTGTGTATGTGTGTGTGTGCACATGTGTGTGTGTGTGTGCATGTGTGTGTGTGTCTATGTATATGTATACATGTGTATTTATACACATACATACACCAAATCTCCTTTATCCATTCACCTATCATTGGACACATAGGTTGCTCCCATATCTTGGCTATTATAAATAATGCTGCAATAAACATGTGTGCACATATCTCTTTGTATTAATGTTTTCATTTTCCTTGGTAAGTACCCAGTAGCAGAATCACTGAATCAAAGGATGATTCTGTTTTTTCATCTTATGAGAAACCTCCATACTGTTCCCACAGTAGCTGTATCAGTTTGCATCCTTGCCAACACTTGTTATTTCTTGTGTTTTTTATTTTAACCATTCTGACAGACGTAAAGTGATATCTCACTGTAGTTTTAATTTACATTTACCTGATCATTAGTCATGTTGAGCATCTTTTCATGTGTTTGTTGGCTATCTGTATGTCTTCTTTGGAAAAATATCTGTTCAGGTCTCTGCCCATTTTTAATTTGCTTATTTGGGGGTTTTTTGGTGTTAAGTTCTTTATGTATGTTGGATACTAATCCCTTATTGGATATATCATTTGCAGATATCTCCCATTCAATAGGTTGCTGTTTTATTTTTTTGATAGTTTCTTTCACTTGCAGAAGCTTTTTATTTTGGTGTAGTCCTAGCAGTTTAATTTTGCTTTTGTTTCCCTTGCCAAGGAGACCTATGTAGAAACATGTTTCTAAAGCTGATGTCAAAGAAATTACTACCTATTTTCTTTTAGGAATTTTATAGTTTCAAGTCTCACATTTAGGTCTTTAATCCATTTTGAGTTTATTTTTACATATGGTGTAACAAAGTGGTTCAGCTTTTTTTTTTTTTTTTTTTTTTTTTTTTTTTTTTGCATGTAGCTGTCCAGTTTCCCTGGCACCATTTGTTGAAGAGACTTTTTTACATTTTTCCGATTGTATATCTTGTCTTTCTTGTCGCAAATTAATGGACCATAAAAGCATGGGTTTATTTCTGGGCTTTCTGTTATGTTCCATTGATGTCTGTGTCTCTTTTTATGCCAGCACTGTCCTGTTTTGATCACTACACCTTTGTAGTATATCTTGGAATTTGGGATTGTGATACCTACAGCTTTGTTCTTCTGTTTGAAGATTGTTTTGGCTGTTCAGTGTCTTAATTTTGATGAAGTCTATTTATTAATTTTCTTATTTTATGTTTCATTCTCTGTGTTCTGAAAAATCTAAAAGGGGGTGCCTGGGTGGCTCAGTCAGTTAAGCGTCTGACTCTTGATCTCAATTCAGGTTTTGATCTCAGGGTCATTAGTTCAAGCCCCACACTGGGCTCCGTGCTAGGCATGAAGCCTACTTAAATAAAGTAAAATAAAGTATCTTTAAATAAAAGATTTTTCTTCCTGTGTTGCTTTAGACGTTTCCCAGTTTTAGCTTTTACATTAGGTCTATGATCCATTTTGACTATTGTGTAATAAGGATCAATGTTCATATTTTTCTATACAGCTATCCAGTTGTATTCTAGCCCTATTCTTTGAAAAGATTTTTTTTCCCCCATTGAATCACCTTAAGTAAGCACCTTTGTTGAAATCAACTGACCATATATAAGTGAATCTGTTCGTGGTTTTCCTACTCCTTTCCATTGATTTATATCAAATTGTAGCCTTAGAACAAGTCCTAAAATCATCAAGGTTAGTCCTTTAACTTTGTTCTTTATTAAAATTAAAGCTTTAACAATTTTAATATAAATTTTAGTATCAACTTACTAGTTACTACCAAAAAATTTAGCTTATTGGACTTTTGATTGAGATTGCCTTGAATATATAGACCAAGTTTGGGAGAGTTGACATACTAACAATATTGAATTTTCCAATCTGTGAACAGGGTGATTTTCTCTGTTTATTTAGACCTTTTCTAATTTATCTAGGCAGTGTTTTTATAGTTTTTAGTGTAGAGATCTTGGACATGTAGTCTAGTAGCTTCTATGCAAAGTAAAATCATATTCTTAGAACATTCCCATTTTGAGAAATACAGGATTAAGAACACTTGTACATAAAAATATAAATACCAGGAAGTTACTTGAAATACTATATAATGACCAAATATATTTTTTAATTTAAAAAATACCCTAAACCTCAAAAATGTCTATTAATAGGGAAAACATTAAGTTATGGTAAACTATGTAGTTTTTTTAAAAGACTGAATTAAGTCTATATATGTGGATCTGGATTAATGTCCATGACCTATGGCTACATGAAAATAGGACACTGAAGAGCATATATATGATGCTGTTTGAGTGAAGAAAAAAAAAAAAAAAATTAAAGTGAAACAAAAAGCCTGTGTGTATAATATGACATGCATCTGAATACTGAAAACAGTAATGAAGGATACTCTTAACAAGTAGTGATCCCAGAAAAGGTAGATGACAGTGGACAGATTATTACCTTTTTTATGTAATTGTGAATTGTTTCACATGTTTAATGAGAATAGATAACTTTATAATTTAAAAAGCTCAGCAAGTTTGAAGAAGGACAGAAGTGACAACATTGGGAAGTCATGCATTAAAAGATGCAGTGGTCTATGGGAACACTGGTTGCTGTTGGAGGGTGAAATTACAGGTGGTTTGTATTTCTGTATTTCTTTAATGTTTACTTACTTATTTTGAGAGAGAATCCCACCCCAGGCTCCGCATTGTCAGCACAGAGCCTGACGTGGGGCTTGAACTCATAAACTGTGAGATCATGACTTGAGCCAAAATTAACAGTCAGACACTTAACCAACTGTGCCACCCAGGCACCCTTGTATGTCTGTATTTTCTAAAGGATTCTGCAACAAAAATAAGAATTTCTTGGTTTACAAAAAAGTGATTTCCATTTTTTTTTTTTTTTTAATTTACATCCAGATTAGTTAGCATATAGTGCAACAATGATTTCAGGAGTAGATTCCTTAGTGCTACTTACCCATTTAGTCCACACCCCCTCCAGTAACCCTCAGTTTGTTCTCCATATTTATGAGTCTCATGTTTTGTCACCCTCCCTGTTTTTATATTATTTTTGTTTCTCTTCCCTTATATTCATCTGTTTTCACTTTAAGTCTTCATATGAATGAAGTCATATGATATTTGTCTCTCTCTCACTGACTAATTTCACTTAACATAATACCCTCCAGTTTCATCCAAGTAGTTGCAAATGGCAAGATTTCATTCTTCTTGACTGCCAAGTAATACTCCATTGTATACACACCACATTTTCTTTATCCATTCATCCATTGATGGACATTTGGGCTCTTTCCATACTTTGGCTATTGTTGATAGTGCCTCTGTAAACATTAGGGTGCACGTGTCCCTTCGAAACAGCCACCTATAGCCCTTGGATAAATACCTAAGAGTGCAATTGCTGGGTCACAGGATAGTTCTATTTTTAGTTTTTTGAGGAACATCCATACTGTTTTCCAGAGTGGCTGCACCAGCTTGCATTCCCACCAACAATGCAAAAGAGATCCTCTTTCTCCACATCCTCGCCAGCATCTGTTGTTGCCTGAGTTGTTAATATTAGCCATTCTGACAGGTGTGTAAGGTGGTATCTCATGGTGGTTTTGATTTGTATTTCCCTTATGATGAGTGAAGTTGAGCATTTTTTCATATGTTGGCCATCTGGATGTCTTCTTTGGAGAAGTGTCTATTCATGTCTTTTGCCCATTTCTTCACTGGATTATTTGCTTTTTGGGTGTTGAGTTTGGTAAGTTCTTTATAGATTTGGGATACTAACCCTTTATCTGATATGTTGTTTGCAAATATCTTCTCCCATTCTTTCAGTTGCCTTTGAGTTTTGCTGATTGTTTCCTTCGCTGTGCAGAAGCTTTTTATTTTGATGAGGTCCCAGTAGTTCATTTTTGCTTTTGTTTCCATTGCCTCCAGAGACATGTTGAGTAAGAAGTTGCTGCAGCCAGAGAGAGAGAGAGAGAGAGAGAGAGAGAGAGAGAGAAAGAGAAAGAAAGAAAGAAAGAAAGAAAGAAAGAAAGAAAGAAAGATAAAAAGAAAGAAAGTTGCTGTGTCCAAGATCAAAGAGGTTTTTGCCTGCTTTCTCCTCGAGTATTGTGATGGCTTGCTGTCTTACATTTAGGTCTTTCATCCATTTTTGAGTTTATTTTTGTGTATGGTGTAAGAAAGTGGTCCAGGTTCCTTCTTCTGCATGTCACTGTCCAGTTTTCCCAGCACCACTTGCTGAAGAGACTGTCTTTATTCTATTGGATATTCGTTCCTGCTTTGTCAAAGACTAGTTGGCCATCCGTTTGTGGGTCCATTTCTGGGTTCTCTATTCTGTTCCACTGATCTGAGTGTTCTTGTGCCAGTACCATACTATCTTGATGATTAGGGCTTTGTAGTATAGCTTGAAGTCCAAGATTGTGATGCCTCCTGTTTTCATTTTCCTTTTCAAGATTGCTTTGGCTATTTGGTGTCTTTTCTGGTTCCATACAAATTTTCGGATTACTTTTTCTAGCTCTGTGAAGAATGGTGGTGTTATTTTGATAGGGATTGCATTAAATATGTAGATTGCTTTGGGTAATATTGACATTTTAACAATATTTGTTCTTCCTATCCAGGAGCATGGAATCTTTTTTCCATTTTTTTGTGTCTTCTTCAATTTCTTTCATAAACTTTCTGTAGTTTTCAGTGTATAGATTTTTCACCTCTTTGGTTAGATTTATTCCTAGGTATTTTATGTTTTTTTGTGCAACTGTAAATGAGATCAATTCCTTGATTTCTCTTTCTGTCACTTCATTGTTGGTGTATAGGAATGCAACTGATTTCTGTGCATTGATTTTGTATCCTGCAACTTTGCTGAATTCATGGATGAATTCTAGAAGTTTTTTGGTGAAATACGATAGAGTATCATGTCATATGCAAAGAGTGAAAGTTTGACCTCCTCCTGGCCGATTAGCATCCTTTTATTTCTTTGTGTTTTCTGATTGCAGAGGCTAAGACTTCCAGTACTGTGTTGAATAACAGTGGCAAGAGTGGACATCCCTGTCTTGTTCCTGACCTTAGGGGGAAAGCTCTCATTTTTTCCCCATTGAGGATGATATTAGTGTTGGGTCGTTCATGTATGGTTTTTATGATCTTGAGGTATGCTCCTTCTATCCCTCCTTGAAGGTTTTTATCAAGAAAGGATGCTGTATTTTGTCAAATGCTTTCTCTGCATCTATTGAGATCATATGGTTCTTATCCTTTCTTTTATTGATGTGATGAATCACCTTAATTGTTTTGCGGATATTGAACCAGCCCTGCATCCCAGGTATAAATCCCACTTGGTCATGGTGAATAATTTTTTTAATGTATTGTTGGATCCGGTTGGCTGGTATCTTGTTGAGTGTTTTTGCATCCATGTTCATCAGGGAAATTGGTCTATAGTCCTCCTTTTTAGTGGGGTCTCTGGTTTCAGAATCAAGGTAATACTGGCTTCATAGAAAGAGGAAGTTTTCCTTCCGTTTCTATTTTTTGGAACAGTTTCAAGAGAATAAGAGTTAACTCTTAAATGTTTGGTAGAATTCCCCTGGAAAGCCATCTGGCCCTGGACTCTTGTTTTGGGGGAGATTTTTGATTACTAATTTGATTTCCTTACTGGTTATGGGTCTGTTCAAATTTTCTATTTCTTCCTGTTTCAGTTTTGGTAGTGTATATGTTTCCAGGAATTTGTCCATTTCTTCCAGATTGCCCATTTTATTGGCATATAATTGCTCATAATATTGTCTTATTATTGTTTTTATGTCTGCTGTGTTGGTTGTGATCTCTTTCATTCTTGATTTTATTTATTTGGGTCCTTTCCTTTTTCTTTTTGATCAAACTGGCTAATGGTGTATCAATTTTGTTAATTCTTTCAAAGAACCAGCTCCTGGTTTCATTGATCTTCCACTGTTTATTTTGGTTTTGGTAGCATTGATTTCGCCTCTAATCTTTATTATTTCCTGTCTTCTGCTGATTTTAGGTTTTATTTGCTGTTCTTTTTCCCGCTCCTTAAGGTGTAAGGTTAGGTCGTGTGTCAGATCTTTCTTCCTTCTTTAGGAAGGCCTGGATTGCTTTATACTTTCCTCTTATGACCACCTTTGCTGCATCCCAGAGGTTTTGGGTTGTGGTGTTATCATTTTCATTGATTTCCATATACTTTTCAATTTCCTCTTTAACTACTTGGTTAGCCCATTCATTCTTTTGTAGGATGTTCTTCAGTCTCCAAGTATTTGTTACCTTTCCAAATTTTTTCTTGTGGTTGATTTCGAGTTTCATAGCGTTATGGTCTGAACATATGCATGGTATGTTCTCGATCTTTTTGTACTTACTTAGGGCTGATTTGTGTCCCAGTATATGGTCTATTCTGGAGAACATTCCATGTGCCCTGGAGAAGAATGTATATTCTGCCGCTTTAGGATGAAATGTTCTGAATATATCCGTTAAGTCCATCTGGTCCAGTGTGTCATTCAAAGCCATTGTCTCCTTGTTGATTTTTTGATTAGATGATCTGTCCATTGCTGTGAGTGGAGTGTTGAAGTCTCCTACTATTATGGTATTACTATCAGTGAGTTTCTTTATGTTTGTGATTAATTGATTTATATATTTGGGTGTTTCCACATTTGGCGCATAAATGTTTACAATTGTTAGGTCTTCTTGGTGGATAGACCCCTTGATTATGACATAATGCCCTTCTGCATCTCTTGATACAGTCTTTATTTTAAAGTCTAGATTGTCTGATATAAGTATGGCTACTCTGGCTTTCTTTTGTTGACCATTAGCATGATAGATGGTTCTCCATCCCAGATTTACATTTTTTAAATGTTTTCAATTATACCTCATTTTTAAATTTTTTAATATTAAGGTTAATCCAATCTTTTTTTTTAATGTTTGTTTATTTTTGAGAGAAAGAGAGCAAGCAAGGGAGGTGCAGAGAAAATGGGGGACAGATGATCCTAAGCCAGCTCCATGCTGACAGCAGAGAATACGATTCAGGGCTCAAACTCCTGAACCGTGAGATCATGGCCTGAGCCAAAGTTGGAAGCTCAACTGACTGAGCCACCCAGGTGCCTCTCTAACACTTTTTTTTTTTTTTTTTTTTTTTTTTTTAGTGTTTATTTATTTTGAGAGAGAGCGCGAGCAACCCCAGGAGTGGCAGAAAGGGAGAGAGCGAATCCCAAGCAGGGTCTGTGCTGTCAGCACAGAGCCCAGTGCAAGCTGGATCCCACGAACTGTAAGACCATGGCCTGAGCTGATATGAAGAGTCGGATGTTTAACCAACTGAGCCACTCTGGATCCCCTTAAATTATAATACTTTTAAAAGTAGTTGTATCAGATAATTATAGGGCTTCATAAAGTGTATTCATAAGCATTTATAGCATATATAAGGTAACCAACCTGAGGAAAGCCTGCAAAGATAATTATTTTTAGATAATCAAGAATATTCTTTTCTTTTTTAATAGATCTTCTGTGATTACCACAGTCTATAAATAGTGATAAAAAGTCTAATAAATGAAGAGGGAAGGAAGGAAAATATTAAAAAAAGCACAGTATAATGAATTGGTCTATAACCATCTAGAAGAGAACAAATTACAACTGGCAGTTTCTCAGAGTACTTCTGCAGCCACATATATAATGAATCATAAATCTCTCTGCACCCCAATAAGGTTTTTGGTTTGAAGCACATGAGGAAAGCTTCAGGATGGTGTATTGTCTCCCTTGGGAGAAAGAAATGAAGACAAATTCATAAATCAATGAGGAATAAATCCCAATCTCTGCCTGCCACTGAGACACTCAGCTTATAGAGTTATAGAGTTGATGGAGCAGACTCCATCAACAGAATACAGGTGTAGACAAAAAAATTTGCATAGATAAAGCACCTTTGTGCCTATGTGATCAGACTCTGAAACCAGGAACCAAAGGAGCTGGTGCTGGTTCCTTTTCATGAGCACATATCTTTACTAGCAATGAAATGGCCTTTAACTTTGCTTACTCTCCCTTTAAGTGGTAAAGGGGGAGTTTCCTGCTGTCCTTCAAGCCCCGCCAGTGGATGATACTTGTCAACCACTTGGGGATGTGACAAAAGACCAGAGAAAATACTGCAGAGAAATACCTTAGTTTTAAAGCTATTTTCATTTATTCTCACACTTAGGAAGCATCAGATGAGTCTACTTTTTCCTATACTAGCCATGCCAACTATCACGGTTAGAACTACATGCTGCTAACATAAGTGACTATCTTAAAACAGCAGAATGCACCTACCCTTCGTGTAGGTTGATATATCGAAAAATACAGGAAATCTGCTTTTACAGTTTTCTTTGCCTAAACAGGCTAGTACCTGAGCCAGTTTTGCTGCCTGAAATGTTTAAACATTGCTATAATTGTCCCTTAAAACTGTTTGGGAGCTGAACAACCTGCCATTTCCCTTAAATAACAACCTGTCACAGTGACAAATGTGTAGGTGGTTGGTCCGCAATGCAAAAGTAGTCTGTTGCAGCCCATGTATGAGCAAGAGGCAGGTTCATTAAAATGAAAGAATAAAATTTACCCCTACTCAGACACAGTGCTTTGGTTATTTGGGGGGAAATGTTTTATTTTATACTTAAAAATAGTCAAATGGGACTTAGAAGTATTAAATATTTGTTCCTTAAAAGATTTCCTTTACCACTTTTCTTCCAAATTCTCTTATTCTGCTGGCTGTTAGGAATGGGGCATTTTATTATCCATTAAAATGTGACATTTCATCTCATAAGACTCCTCTACAAACTGATTTCAAGAAAACGTGGATACACTTCTTAACTTTGGTGAATAGCCATCTCGCTTTTTCAGTGATTTTTTTTTTTTAATATATAAAGAAATGGAGGGAAGAGAACCATAGTAGTGAGAACAAGGTCATACTATTCACTGACATGACAATCTCCAGTTTTTATTATTTGTAATTCCAAGATAGGTATCCTATTCTGTAGGATGTAATGTAGATGTAATGGTAACAAGTACATTTCTGCTTTCTCCCGTATCAGCATTCATCAGATTGCTCCCAGATGCTAGGAAGGAAGTGCAGTCATCAGATGTGCTTCGCTTTCAAGCCTGAAAATGAGAGGGTTATAGCTGACTATGTGAAGGAATAGCAATTCCCTGGAGGAAAAAGATCTGGGAGGCAGACTCTGGTGCTGGCCCTGCTTTCCATACACAGGATGGCCTAGGCCAGATTTTAAATGCCTTTACCCTCGGTATTATTAATGTTACCTACTCCTTTCTCCACTAGGGCAAATTCCTTTCTTCTAGTACATGGACCCAAGGTGTTGATGATAAGGAAGAATGAATCAAAATATTGGGAGGGGAAATAGAATTGAATGTGTATTTGTAGATTCCTCACTTCCGGAAAGATTCTAAGTCCTCTCGCTTACAGTAATAACAATGTTAACAGAAATTCTTCATAGTCCTTTTAAAAATGTTACCTTGATTTAGGAATCAGTAAATGTTCTGTGAACAGATGTAAAAGTCAGGCTTCCCAATGAAGATCTCTTAAGACTGTAGGGAGAGTCCTGGATTTGGGCCAAATCACTGCTGCTCTGCACAAGGAATGTGCTTGCAAGACCAGCATGATGGAAAGAGTCTGTCTCTGATAAAATGGCAGGGTAGCATTCCCAGATACAGCATATGACCCCTTGTAAGTCTTGCTGTATTAAACCTGAGGGACGCCAGGAGAAACAGCTGCCTCCAAACATAAGTGGAAATTGAACTTAATACTCTAATCATCATAAATTGTAGTGATTATTTGTGTAAAACCGTAAGTGTGCACTATGACTAAATGAGTCATTTACAGAATATCCTTTCAGTTATTAACTTGGCATAAATTGTAATCCCTGAAGATTAAGTTGAACACTAATCACTTTGAGCATTCAAGGACCTTTTGTAATCCCGAGTTTCTTATTTACATATGATAATTTCCCTGGTGGTAGCTGAGTAGGGCTGATCGTTGCTATGTAAGCAATAATGTATGACAAGGCAAGCTGGAACAAGGCATGGAGTTTCCCCCTCTTCTCCCAATTCCTCCCCTTCCTTCATTCCCAATTTGAGCTTAATTAAAACTCCTCAGAACTCAGCTCGGCTTAACTAGAGGGCCAAACAAGCCCTGAAATGCTGACGCCTCCTCCATTTCTGCCTGCTGGGTCAGCTCATTAAGGGTCTTGATTGTATAGCACATCCATGGTGGCCTGACCACAGGTTGGGGAGGGGGTGGTGCGAGCTTCAAGAGCAAAGAAGCAGAATACACCTCAGCAAGTAATTAACAATTTGCCTGACTTTTTAAATGCATTTTACAGATGGATTTTAATTTTTTAAGGTAATATGTGCACCTAGTTTCAAAATCAAATTTATCTTCCAGCAAAATGAGCAACTTTTGCCCCACCTCTCACTATCAGTCTATTTACCTTGTTAAAATCCATTTTCAGCTGAGTAGATTTGAAGATCTAATTGGCTTTATTCAGCAATTCATGAATTGAGCAACATCACATCTAGCAAGTAGAAAGGAGCTTTGAGGAGCTCTACAAAATTTAAGGCTTTTATAGCCAGAAGGGGGTATGGACAAGGAAGTCATTTTTTAAAAAGTGTTATTTCAGGCAACGTCACTTTCCCTAGGGGGAAGGGCAGGAGTCTATTATGCAGATTAACTCCCTAGTGTTGACCAGGAATTTCTGACAGATTGGTTCCAAATTCCACTCCTGGGAGAGACAACAACCACAGTTAGGTTAGGTATTAACCCATTATGCTGAAATGGGGCTTAGCACAGGTGACTCCCTTTGGGGTCTGTTTCTTTTTTAACAACCCCATGCTTGTAAATAGTATGTTTATACTGCTATTTACTTTTGAATTCTGCACACCAAAATTTCGACTTCATATTGTAGTGGAGGATTTAACCAATTTATGCACACCTCTCCCATTTCCCCTACCCTTTCATCCCAATATAGTTAGATCAATTTTGGATCAAATCACTCAGTATTGCATTATGACTATATAACTAGTGTTCACAACTAAGCCAAGTAAGGTCTGACTGTAATTATATTGCCTTTCTCTTAAAACCATTTGTTTCTCCTAGTACTTTTTTTCATTTGTCGATAGATGATCACTTTTTTTTTTTTTTTTTGGTAGTTTTATGGTTTTATTAACACAAATACAACATGCACATAAGCTGTCTGTTCATTTTCTTTGCTGCACAGCCCGGCATAGGGACTGGTGACTCTGAGGGCCAGCTGAGCTGCTCTTTCCACAATGGCTTTGCAGTTCTGGGGGGAGACATGGTGAGCAATCTGCACAGTGAGATTTGTTGCACATCAGCAGCACTTCAAGCTCCCTCACATTATGGACTAGTGTGAGAAGTAGGGGAGATGATTCATTTTCAGAAATACCAAATAAAAGCTGTGCTGTCTAATTAACAACAGGTTTAACAACCTATTGGAAATATGTATGAACCCCCGGCCACAATGGAGTCCCAAACTCTTAGACACTTCCTTGTTCTTTCCCTCTCTGTTTTGCGGGCTTCTTTTCATGGGCTTTGCAATAAGCATGTGCCAGAGAACAAAGGGAGGAGAGACTGAAAGTCTCTGCATCACCTCCGGGAATGTGCATTTGTTCTAATCAGACTACTTTTTGCCTTATGTGGACATAGATGACATCAGGGTAAGGCTGTAACCTCTGTAGTACTCAGCCAATGAGGAACCAGGGGAGGGACTCAGGCTAAGAAATAAATTGTATGCTATAACTGGCCGAAGTGTGCCTGTTAGACACCTGCTCTTGCAAGAATGTTGATTAAAGCCTCACTTCACTGTGCTCCGAGACTCTGCGTCCCTCCTTTGGGTTGATGGGCTTATTTCTAACACTAGGAACTTACAGAAGCCACTGGGCAGCATGTTATTTGTTTTCCTGTTGCTCCCCTAACCAATGCTGGGCATCAAGATCTGGCCCTTGATTTTTCTGCACACCCTATGCACACCCACATGCCTCTGGGTTTCCACCAGTTGTGCTTCATTCTGATAGATCAGTCTGGTGCTAGATGAACTTCTTGGTCCTCTTTTTAATGACCTAGTACTTCACCAGAGGTCTGAGGGCAGCCGTGATACCAAGTAGGAGATGGTTGCCACCTCCACAGACAATGCCAAGGAAGAGCTAGATTTATCACCTTTAAAAATGAATGCTCCAACAGATTCATCACCCACACCTATTAATAATTTTTCATATTCTCAAACAGTTGCAGATCTATTTACTCTCTGAAGCCATCATTCTGTAGACACCCAGTACAATTCCCTGAGCTCCCATACAAACTTGGTGCTCTCCAGGCCAGTTCTGAGCTGTCATCCTGTGGCTATGCTATGTCATCCAGCAACTTCTTTAGAAGAGGCACAAGTGAAGTAAAACTTCTGATTCATGAATATGATATGTCTATGTCTTTATTCCAGTCTAGCTGCCCAGTGGCCTCTACATTTCTCCCCAAGATATACCCAGTTCTGTAGTATGTTCATCCTCGGAAGGCTGACACCTCCAGGTCAGAAGACCCTATAATGGTCTTCTTGCTCAACTGTTTTCTGGAACATTTTACTCTGGGAGAACTCATCTTTTAGTTACATACTTTTTTTTTTTTTAATTGTTTAATTGTTATATGCTTAGGCCTTTTCTGTCCAAGGACATAGACTGGGCTGAGGGGAAGAAGTCAAAAACTCAACGGCCTGAAATTGACTCTCCTTGGCCCATGAGAGTCTGGCAGTTGTCCAAAACAATGTAGGGTAGTATTCTCTTGGGCTGCCATCTGTCCAGCTGTTCGTGCCGCACCTCACTGTGGGCTACAAGTTGTGGTGCAAGGCTCACATGTTCTAACACCTGACCCTAAAGAATAAGGATTGGTCAGTCTCAGAGGGATGAACTGTCCATAAGAAATCAACACCATTTTTTCCTAAAAGGAGTCAAAGCAATTTGATATTCTTCTGACAAGGGAGAGGGAAGGGGCATCTAGGGTGCTGCTCAAATTAAGGGGAAATGGAAGGAAGAAAAAGATTTAAAAGGAAGATTTATGTAAAAAAGATTCCCATCTTTACCAGCCCTCTCCCTTGCCTCTGTGGCGGCTGGAAACAAGAGATTTGCATTTTGAGCTGCCTTTACAGGTTGGGGTGGCTGAGTCACCTACATGGGGCCAGTGGGCAGAAGACTGCTGAGGGGCTCCTGAAAAAGTCTTTTTTCAGACTTCTTTTTTCAGACAGACTTTTGCTCCCATCTGTCCTTCCTGCTTAGGACACTGTGAGGACCTAATACATACATAGAGCCATCATGTGATGATGGTGACAAAAAGCCCACCTGTAAGGGTGATGGAGCAAAGGATGGGAATGACCTTGATGAGCTGCCCCATCAGCCCTGAGATCACACTCTCCAGACTTCTTGTTAATTAGTAAATGTCCCGATGCAGCAAGCCACAGCAACTTGGATTTCCAGCCACTTGGAGCAGATAGTATGCCTAACTGATACCACCAGTCAGGGAGAGCCTCTTCCTACTACTGTATCTCTGCCATGATCCTCCATGTGACTTGGCTCAGTCCTGTCCACACACTGGGACTGTGGGCCACTCAGGGACTCAACATAAGGTTTCCCCTTACTGCCCATCTGGCTCTGAGCTTATGCCCTGATAGGATAACAGCTTCCCTTTAGGACTGGAGTCCTGCCTTGATCTTGCCGATTGTAGGCCCTAATTCCGTCAACACCACCATCAAATAATGTTAGCAACTGATCCAACTCAAGGTGTCCAATTCCCTGCCTATCTGGCATCCAAATATGGTCTCTTGCCAGGTGTTCCATACTGTAGCCCATGATACCCTGCTAGAACTTTCCAAGGTCAGCTGCTTTCCTGAATGGCCAGTTACCTTCTACTGGACACCAAGCTCCACCTGCCTGGCTGAACCACCTTCCTGACCTTTAGTGGAGTTTGCTGATCCTTCCTTTCTCAATCCTTGCCCAACCCCAAGGAGGTGTCTGCCTCCATATCTTGTCCCCTGAGTAACACATGTGCCAAGTAGATGACATCTAGGCCATCTACATCCTCTACATGGTTGCTAGTCTGGATTTTAATCCCTTATTCTTATAAGGGATTCTTATTCTTATATTCTTTAATCCCGTATTTAATTCCCTTTTATTCTTATAGAATTAAAAACTGCTTCTACTTTTTGAGGCAAACGGGGCATAAATGCTCACTAAAGGTTAATCAGAAAGTTGATAGAGTCAAAAAGTAGCAATGGTTCAGTCATGTTGATTTTGCTTAGCTAAAGAAAAAAGTGAAGAAGTATTTTCCATTTTTTAAGTTTTCCTCAGACTGTCTTAGATTTAGCTTAGATTTAGACCTCAGACTGTCTAGCTTTTTCTTATCAATTAAGTCTTTAATATGAAAATTAAGTTAAAGCTATGCTATCAAGAATGTTGTTTCTTTTTCTTTCTGTAGGGGATGATTCAGTCTAGGCATTCAAAAGAATGCTTTTTTTTTTTTTTTATCAGTTTGATAAGTGGGAAGTTACCATGACAACCAGACCAAGGTCCCTAAGGCTGTTGTGGCTTTAGAAAGATGTGTTTCACAGTGGGGTGTATTGCTGGAGTTCACCACCCAGGCAGGTACCTCCAGCCTGTCCCTACTCTGCACATAAAGCAGAAAGAAGCAGGTGGAGCTGTGCAGACAGGAGATCTCTCTCAGCTGTTGTAGTATGCACAGCAACTCCTGTTCTGTTTTCCCTTCCTTAGAAGGTATTTGTTGCTGCTGCAAATTCCAGCCACTATTCCGAGTGTATTATAAGCGTTAACTTGTCCAATGTTCACAAAACCTCTAAGGTAGGTACCATTATTATCCCCAGTTTACAGATGAGGGCACAAAAGCATGGGGAGGTGAAATAATTTGCTTGAGGTTCGGTAGCTAGAGCATGGCAGAGGTGGGACTCAGTATAAGCAGCTTGGGCTCTTAACATTATGCTGAAGTCTGAACATCACTCAGGGATATAATAGGTGAATGTTTTCAGGAAACGTATAAGGTCCTGAGTAACACTGAAATGAATATATTTTATTTTTATTTTGAGAGAGAGAGCGCGTGCATGAGAGGGGGAGGGGCAGAGGAAGAGAGAATTTTTTTTAATATTTATTTTTGAGAGAGAGGAGGGGGAGGGAGGATGGGTGGGGAAGGGGCAGAGAGAGAAGGGGATTGAGGATCCTAAGTGGGCCCTGTGCTGACAGCAGAGAGCCCAATGCGGGGTTCAAACTCATGAACCATGAGATCATGATCTGAGCTGAAATCAGATGCTCAACCAACTGAGGCACCCAGGCACCCCCGGAGAGAGAGAATCTTAAGCAGGCTCCATGCCCAGTGCAGAGCCTAACGCGGGGCTTAATCTCATGACCATGAGATCAATATCTAAGCCAAAATCGAGAGTCAGATACTTAACCAACTGAGCCACCCAGGCGCATTATTTTCTAAAAATTGGATTCTCAAGAGTAAAAACTTGACCAGTACTTGCAAAATGAGGGTGAAATGCCATTAGAATAATACATCTTTACTTAAAAATAAGTTATTTGTGAATTGCTAGTGTTCAGATTAAAGAGCTAGAAGTGTCGTGAAAAAGGAAGGAAAATATGAAAAATTTTCACACTGAAAAATTTCCTACTGGAAAATATGTCAGCATTTTCGATTCTGTGCTCTCTATGAACAAAAGCAACGGTGAGAGGCTTGTTCACCATTGAGAAGTCTGTGGAACTATGATTAATATTGTATAAGAATGTAGATATTCTGAAAAATGGAAAGAAGCATTTCAACAAGGGATAGTATCTGTGGGGAGGGTGGGAATGGAGATTTTCAGAGAGAAAAAGGAATGATGTTAACCGAAAACTCAAAGGAGACCTCGAGGGGAGCCATCTTGAGTGCTGACTCCTTTCTCGTGAAAGAATTCATCTATCCTAGTGTATGATGCGAGGCATCAGGACAAATGAGTCTCTGCCTTAAGGCATTCATAAGTTAATGGAAAAAAAACAAAGGGGTAAAATAGGCAACTGCCACCCATTGTGATATGTGCCATCATAGAATTAGGTCAGAGTACTAAAGGGAATTCTGAAGGGGGGCCCTATATATAGTAGCCTGGGGCCAGAACCACATCTGGAGAGAAGGGATGCCTTGGCTGAATACTGAAGGTTGGAGAGAAGTTGGCCAAGCAAATATTACGGGGAAATGTTTCAGGATAGAAGCACAATGTTCAGTGGCCTCAAGTGAAAGAGACTGTGGTACCTCTTTTTTTTTTTTAATGTTTATTTATTTTTGAAAGAGAACGAGCAGGGGAGGGGCAAAGAGAGAGGGAGACACAGAATCCACAGCAGGCTCCGGGCTCTGAGCCATGGGCACAGAGCCCGATGCAGGCAGGGCTCAAATCCATGAACCGTGACATCATGACCTGAGCCACCCAGGCAACCCTTAGACTACAGTACCTCTTGAACTCCTGAGGTTCAAGACCGAGGGTCCTTCCTTAGGGCTGGAGCAGAGGTTGTGAGGTGGACAGGGTGAGGTGGGCCAGAGAAACTGAGAAGGGTCAAGGTCATGGTGACAGTTATGTCCCTGGGGGGATATGGACCAATTGGCAGCCCCAGGGAGCCTTCGTCCAAGTCACTGTTTTGCGTTGCATTCTTCCTGCATCCCTGCTTTCCTCGTATTCCCCTGCCATCCATTCCTGCAGAAATCAAAAGTCATAACATGTAGACTACTGTAACTGTCCCTGGCTTAAAACTCTTCAGTAGATTTCCCATGGCATTTACGATAAGATCTGAGACACTTATAGGCCTACAAATCCTTACCTCATCTGGCCACTGTTTTCCCCTTCAGCTCCATCCACACCCACTTCTTGCCAGTGGCATGTTCTCAACAACCTGCTCCCAGCTAACTCTTGCTCAGCTGGGACCTTTAGGTCTCAGCTTAAACTGTGCTTCCTGGGAGAATCCTTCCTTGATCCCAGTAGGCTCCTTTGTTACGTTTTTCTGGGGTTTTGGGGGTTTTTGTTTTTTTTTTTTTTAGGTGGAATTCACAGAACAGAAAATTAACAATTTTAAAGTATATAATTCAGTGGCATTTACTACATTCAGTGTTGTGCAACCACCACCTCTGTCTAGTTTCAAAACATTTTCATCATCCCAAAAGAAAACCCTGTACCATTATCAGTCATTCTCTATTCTTCCCAACTCGTGGCTGCAGGCAACCATCAATCTGTTTTCTGTCTGTATGGATTTACCTATTCTCGATATTTCATATAAAAAGAATTGTATGATATGTAATATTTTGTGCCTAGCTTCTGTTCAGCTCCTTTACATGATTAAGTAAATTTCCATTGTATAGATACTACCATGTTTTCTTTCTCCATTCTTCCACTGATGGACATTTGGGTTTCCAATTTTTGGCTATTGTGAATAATGCTGCTATGGACACTTGTATACAGGTATTTGAGTACCTGTTTTCAATTCCTTTGGGTGTATATACCTAGGAGTGGAATTGCTGGTCATATGGTAATTTTATGCTTAACTTTTTGAGAAACTGTTAAACTGTTTCCCTCCATGATTGTATGGTTTGGTTTTGTTTTTAATAATCCTATTCATCTGCCTATATCCTTTTCTTACCTACCTTACAAACTCTGTAAATGTGCTGACCATATCTGATTTATTTACCAGAAGCTAACAAAGTATGCACTCAAAAATATTTGTCCGCTGAACAAAGAAATGAGTGAATATGACAAAAATGATTCACGGTTTGAACAGATCACTCAGGGTACAGGTGATGGGTGGATTGGAGGGCCAGATGTGTGACAGAAACCAGCAGGGGCTGGCTGCATTGATCAGGAGCCTGATTGGACCCACAGACTCAATGAGAGACCTTCCTCCAAGTTGTCATCACCACCAGAGCACAGCCCACTGCACTGCATTATACCTGTTCGTTTGCTTGATATCTTCCCCCATTTGTCCGTGAGTTCTTTAAAAAAAAATTTTAATGTTTATTTATCTTTTACAGAGAGAGAGAGAGAGACAGAGCATGAGCAGGGGAGAGGTAGAGAGAGAGACACAGAATCTGAAACAGGCTCCAGGCTCCGAGCTGTCAACACAGAGCCCAACGCGGGGCCTGAACTCATGGACAGCGAGATCATGACCTGCGCATAAGTCAGACACTCAACCGATTGAGCCACTCAGGCACCCCTGTCCATGAGTTCTTTAGGACAGCTACCACCAAGTTTTTCTCCACTGCCAGGTAGTTGCACAGTAGATTCCCAACCAGTGTTTGATAAATGCATGAGTGAATACAAATGCAGAAACAGATAGTAACCGTATGACCTTAGTGAGGCAAGATACATAACTTGTATTTATTTATTTATTTTGAGAGGAAGGGCAGAGAGAGGGAGAGAGAGAAAGGAGGAGAGAGAATCCCAAGCAGGCTCTGTGCTGAACAGAGCCTGATGTGGGGCTCAATCTCACGACTGCTAGATCATGACCTAAGCTGATATCAGAAGCCGAATGCTTGACTAACCACCCAGGCGCCCCAAGATACATAACCATTTAAGTCTTAGTTTCTTCAGTGGCAAAATGGACACAGTGATGGTCTCTGCTTCATAGGATTTCTGTGAAGAGTAAAAGAAATGAAGCCACCAGGGCTCTTGGCACTGGGCTGCCCATGGCAGGCCCTCACTAGTGGCATCATGCACTCTTTATGACTGCAGACATAATTAGAGCAAGTGACCTTCAGGTAAAGGAACAAGATTTCAGCCTAAACGACAGAAAAACATTCTAATGTAAATTTTATGAGAGCAGGACCACATTCATGTTGTTCCCTTTGGTGTCTCCAGTGCCTGACACAGGGCCAAGACAAACTATCCACCAACCGTGTGGTAAGTGAGACTGATCAAAGGTAGAGTAGGCAGCCTATGAGGTGAAGAGCTGTTCATCACTGGAAGTAGGCAAAAACTGTCCACCTGTCAGAGATGCCAGAGAGGAAAGCCTACTTTGGCAGGACAGCAGTTGAGGTGGCCACAGAGATCCCTTGCAATTCTGGGATCGTTTATGTCCTTTGATGATCCTTATGAGACAGCAGACTCCTCCAAGGCATGAGTTGGGAACAGAATAGTACAAATATGTCTGTAGGGGTAGGGGCTACTGAACATAGTACTTTTATCATCTTTCATGGGCAAATGAAAGCATTTTAAATGCTTCAGAACTGAAAATGAAAGAAACTGAAATTTGGAATTTTCTGAGGAGCCTGAGTTTAAGGATGAAGGAAAGCTTCCTAGAAAGTGAGGAGCCCAAATCTCAAAAAGATATCTGTACTCCCACAGATATTTGGCTATTCACAGTAACCAAAGCATGGAAACACCTAAATGTCAACAACTGAATGAACAAAGAAAATGTGGAGAGAGAGAAAGGGAAAGAGAGAGAGTGTGTACAATAGAATATTATTTGGCCTTGAAAAAGAAGGAAATTCTGCCATTTGCAACAACATGGATGAACCTGAAGGACATAATGCTAAGCAAAATAAGCCAGACACAGACAAATACTTCATCATCTCATTTACACGTGGAATCTAAAATAGTCAAACTCACAGAAATAGAAAGTAGGATGGTTGTTGCCAGGGCCTTAAGGGAGATGGGGAAAATAAAGAGACGTTAGTCAAAAGGTACAACTTTCAGGCAAGATGAGTAAATTCTGGAGATCTAATAATGTACAGCATGGTGACTGTAGTTAAGAATATGTATTGTGTACTTAAAACTTGTGAAGAGGGTAGTTCTTAAGAGTTCTTACCACACCCAACACACACACAAAAAGAAGATGACAACTATGTGATGATAGATATCTTAATTAGCTTGGGGCGCCTGGGTGGCTCAGTCCATTAAGCATCCAACTTCCAGCTCAGGCCATGATCTCATGGCTCCTGAGTTCGAGTCCTGCGTCGGACTCTCTACTGTCAGTGCACAGCCCACTTCTGATCTTTTGTCTCCCTCTCTCTGTGCCCCTCCCTCATTCATTCTCTCTCTCTCTCTGTCTCAAAAATAAACATTATTTTATAAAAGGAAAAGACATTATTAATACTTAAAAAAAATTAGCTTGATTGTGGTGATCATTTCACAATATACACATGTATTAAAACCTCAAGTTGTACACCTTAAATATATACATTTTTTTAATTTTTGAATTATGAATCAAAAAAGTTGGTAAAAAAAGCTAGGAGTCTAAGACTCAGATAATTGTGTTTTAATGTACTTCTCTTTAGCAATTGCAAAAACTTTTGTATTTTCCAATTGGAAAATTCTAAATACTATTTTCACTGTGGTAAATACACATGACATGAAGTTTGCCATTTTAACCATTTTACCATTTTTAAGCATACAGTTCAGTAGCATTAAGTACATTTGCATTGTTTTACAACGTTCCATTTCCAGAACTTTTTCATCATCCTAATCTAAATATTTTTAAATATTGATATGTCACCTAAGAACTCTGTTTAGAAGCTGGAGGTAAACTGTTGATTAGCAATTAGCTTTTTTAAAGAAAGGAAAACCAATAGAATGTCATTTTTCCAGTATCATTTCATGAAGTTGCTTTCCTATGAAATAAAGTAGCTGAGTTTCCTGAGTAGAAAAGGTGCTTTCAAGAGATTTTCTGTCTGTAAACTGATTTACATGTCATTTGTTTGAGGGTTCAGAAAGATTAAAAACCATATAGATTTCATGCATAGCAATCACAGTGGACTATAAACCTTAAAAACCTTCTATTCCAAGAGTCAATAATTGAAGCTTTCCAAGCATAGGTGCTACTACAGAAATGAAAATCACCAGCCTCAGATAATTTGGTTACTGGCTTTATTTGCACCTATTTGAACTACAGTTGCTTTCACAGCAGGAGTGTAATAACTCCACCTGCCCATATCAGAATCTCATAGATAAGACATGAAATCCATTAACAAGACATCATTTTTTGACCACAGAGGTAGTTTCTGTTTCTTCTCCAGCTGACCTTGCAGGGCATCCCCAAGCAGCTCTGTGTGCTGGGCTCCACTGGCGGGCATCAGTGCGGAGGTGGGCCTGGGCCTCACACATCACATAGTCACCAACACAGCCAGCGACAGACAGTTCCTGACGACAATGCACAGCAGGCCCAATCAGACCGATTATAATCAGCTCATATTGCTTTATTTTACTTCCTTCATTTGATAGAAACAGAATCACCAAATTCAAAAGATTCCTGAGCAGCAAAGGTGAATGAAACAAATAGCTAATATCAGACACCATTTCAAAAGCAACTGCCTGGGTAAGCCTGTAATAGAATTTCCCAGTTTACAACTCTGAAGATGAAGAAGGCAAGTTACCATGGAAACAAATACTCTCTTTAAAGAGAGACAGGCTCCTCTCTTAGTCTGAGCTCTTTCCAGAAGGGAGGAGGGGAGAGAAGGGGAAAGGCAGGCCAAGGATCTTCAGCGAGAACAATGAAGTTTTCTTCTCATTATTGAAATACTACCTATGAAATTTGCTTCGAGGGTCAGCTCAAGACTTTCATTTTCTTGGCTGTACTATTTAAGAAAAAACCAAAAAACCTCAAGTCAGATATTTTAAGATACTTAAGCAAAATGACATTGTATTGATCATTTCTTTAATTTTTTTCTTTATTCAATTAATGACACATGTTGGTGACAAGTGAAAAACAATGGCAATACACGACATAAAAGGCAAAGAGGACTCACTTTTCCTGGTCTCCTTATTCCCAGCACACACTCTCTGAGGTAACACTGTTGGCTGTTTTTCTCTGCCTCTGCCTTGTTCATGGATATATACAGTTAAAAGATTATATACAAACAGAAACCCCAATTTAAAAATGGGCAAAGAACTTAAATAGCTATTTCTGCAAAGAAAATATACAAATGACCGGTAAGCGCATGAAAAGATACTCAACATTAATAATAATTAGGGAAATGAAAATGAAAATAAGATCTCATGGGACGCTCGGGTGGCTCAGTCAGTTAAGCATCCGGCTCCTGATTTCAGCTCAAGTCAGGATTTCAACTTGTGAGTTCAAGCCCCATCGGGCTCTGTGCTGACAGCATAGAGCCTGCTTGGGACTCTCTGTCTCCCTGTCTCTCTGCCCCTTGCCACTCGTACTCTCTCTCTCTCTCTCTCTCTCTCAAAAATAAACATTTTAAAAAATGCTTAAAATGAGATCTCACAATAAGATACCACTTTACACCTACTAGGGTGGCTGTTATAAAAAAATAAAAAACAAAATTCCAAAATAGCAAGTATTGTTTAAGATGTGGAGAAATTGGAACTATTAGGTACTGCTGGTGGGAATGTAAAACAGTACAGTCACTATGAAAAACAGTATGGTACTTCCTCAAAAAATGTAAAACAATTACCATATGTTCCCCAGATTCTACTTCTGGGAATATAACCAAAAGAGTTGAAAACAGGGATTTGAACAGATATTTGCACACCTACGTTCATAGCAACATTATTTACTATTGCGTTATTTTTTTTTTTAATTGAAGCGTAGCTGATACACAGTGTTACCTTAGTGTCAGGTGTACAACAGTGATTCGACAAGTCTGTACGTTACGCTACAATGGCATTTTTTACAACACTTGGGTGGAAGCAACCCCAAGTGTCCATTGACAAAGGAGTGGATAAATTGTGGTATACACATACAACGGAGTATTATTCACCCTTAAAAAGAAAGGAACTACTGACACATGCTACAGTATGGTTGAACCTGTAAGACATTATGCTAAGCGATGTAAGCCAGTCATAAGAAGACAAATACAGTCATAAGAGGACGAATACTATATGATTCTACTTGTATGAGGTGCCTCAAAGAGTGAAACTAATAGAGACAGAAAGCAGAAGGGCAGTTGCCAGGGGCCAAGGGAGGGTGGGAGGAGGAAGTTAGTGTTAAAATGGGTACAGTTTCAGTTTGGGAAGGTGGAAAAGTTTTGGAGGTGAATGGTGATGATGATTACACAACAGTGTGCATATACGTAATGCCTTAGAACTGTCCACTTAAAAATGGTTAAAATGATGTGTGTCAATTATATTTTTTAAAAAGTCCAAAAAGTGGTTAAAATAGTAAATTTTGTTATGTTTATTTTAACACTATAACAATTGTTGTAGTTATGTGTCATGTACAGGGGTGTTTTTGTATATATAGTTGACAGTGGGATAGCATAGGTTTCAACTATGCTGGTCCACTTATACATGGATTTTTTTCAGTAAATACAGTACAGTACTATAAATGTATCTTCTCTTCTTATGATTTTCTTTTTTTTTTTAAGTTTATTTCTTTCTTTTCAGAGAGAGAGAGGGAGTGCATGTGCAAGCGGGAGGTGCAAAGAGAGGGAGAGAGAGAGAATCCCAAACATGCTGTCACCTCAGAGCCTGACATGGGGCTCTAACTCACAAACCGTGAGATCATAACCTGAACCGAGATCACGAGTCGGACACTTAACTGACTGAGCCACCCAGGCGCCTCTCTTCCTTATGATTTTCTTAATAACATTTTCTTTTCTCTAGCTTATTATAAGAAAATAGTATATAAAATATATATAACATATAAAGTATGTGTTAATCAACTGTGTTATCAGTAAGGTTTCCAGTCATCAGTAGGCTATTAGTAGTTAGGTAGTTAAGCTTTGGGGGAGTCAAAAATTGTATTTGGATTTTCAACTGTGTGGTGGGTAGAGTGGCGCCCCAACACCCTGCAGTGTTCAAAGGTCAACTGTATAGATGTCTTAGATAGATAGATGATAGATAGGTAGATAGGTAGATAGATAGATAGATGTACAGAGATTTCATTTTTGCTCTTATTACTTAATTTTACTAAAAGAGAATTATACTACACATATATTCCTTATGTAACAAACCCCAAACCTTAAAGATATAAAGCAATCATTTAAGTTTGCTTAGAATTAGGGATTCTATGAATCAGGAATTTAACCCAGGCACAGAAGGGACAGCCATCTCTTCTCCATGGTGTCTGAGGCCTCTGGAAAGACTCAAAGGCTGGAGCTTGGATCATCTGGAGGCTTCTTCACTTACATGTCTGGCAGTTGACAGTCCTCACTTGGACTGTCAACTGCAGCATCTCCACATGGGCTGCTTCTTTGAACTTCCTCATAGCATGGAAGCTGAATTCAAGCGGTGGTGTCCCACGAGAGGAGACCAGAGGTATGTGGCATTTTTATAATCTAGCCTCAAAGGTCACATTGGGTCCTACTATATTCAGTTGGTTGAGGCCATTACAAAGATCTGTCCACGTTCGGGGCGCCTGGGTGGCTCAGTCGGTTAAGCGTCCGACTTCAGCTCAGGTCACGATCTCACGGTCCGTGAGTTCGAGCCCCGCGTCGGGCTCTGGGCTGATGGCTCAGAGCCTGGAGCCTGCTTCCGATTCTGTGTCTCCCTCTCTCTCTGCCCCTCCCCCGTTCATGCTCTGTCTCAAAAATAAATAAACGTTAAAAAAAATTAAAAAAAAAAAAAGATCTGTCCATGTTCAAGGGTAAGGGCTCAATGGGAGGAGTGTTAGGTCCTTTGTAAGGGGAGTCTGTGGGAGGGATGATGTTGTGGCCTCTTTGGCAAACACAGTCTGCCACAACTGTCATTAGTTTGCAGCTTGCTTTTACAGCATTTCAGTGGCATCCCTAAAAGTCAGTAAAGATGTCATTCTTCAGTTCTTCTCACTTATTTATAATTACAAAATTACTCTCAATTCCAAAAGTAATATAAATAGTAACAAAACTTGGAAAACATGTAAGAGAAATTTATCCACAACCCCCCTCCATCAACCAATCACTGTAATTATTTTTAGTCTTTATATTCCATAATTTTCTTATAATGTACACAGAGTTTTGTGTTCATATTTATTTTCCCTTAGCATATAAGCCCCCAAATTCACATCGCAGTACTAAGTTATCTTCTTTATTTTTCTTGTGCGGGCAAAGCAAAAATAAGAGTAGGGTACATCATGGGACAAAATCTTCAGCTCAGAACATTTGCTTAGCCTAATCCTACGTAAAACTCATTGTGAAATATCACACCAAGGTTTCAAGTCCCCCATCTTCTTTAATGAACAGAAAGCTGAGACATACCGATTCTGGAAAAGTCATGGCTTGAGTGAGTTGTGCCTCTGGCCACAGTTATGTAAGGAGCAAGCTAGTGACTGGCCTGGGTGTGGAATGCCAGCACGCAAGCTTTCACTCACTTTTCTGCTCTGAAAGCTTGGCTTCAGGATTTCAACAAATACACGAATCTAGCATATTAAAGATTGACAAAGCCCATATCTCCTAAACACTATTCCAAACTATCGCTCATTGTCATTGGCCTGCTGTGAAATGAGAAAAAAAAAATAAAAATGCAGTGAGTTTTTCATAAAGCTAAATGTATTCAGGTTTTTAAAAGTTGAGCTTTTTTCTGGGATTTTTAAGTTTATTTATTTTGAGAGAGTGAGAGTGCAAGCAGGGGAGGGGCAGAAAAAGAGGGAGAGAAGGAGAGAGAGAATCCCAAGCAGGCTCCATGCTCAGCCTTACATGGGACTCAATCTCACCACAGTGAGATCACGACCGGAACCGCTATCGGGAGTCACATGCTTAACCAACTGAGCCACCCAGGCGCCCCAGGATTTTTTTTTTTAATGTCAACATTTATTTTCTTTTATGACATAATTCTGATCATAGATTTTCTTAGCATTTCCGGTCAGCAAAATAAAACTGGCAACTCTAAACTTAGTCACCCTTAAATTTAGTTTCAACTATTTTACTGCTCTGTGACATCCCACCTCTAGGAAACATTGATCTAGTCCAGACTGCCTCCTTATGAAGAACCTTAGAGTGTGATGTATATGTCAAAAGGGATTACATTCCAAGGTAAGGGAAAGACTGGTTGACATGAGAAAGGGATCCAGAATGCTGAGCTGTGCCTGTGACAGTCCAGTTGTGTGCATCAAGCAGGTCAGTTATGCTCAGGACCTCTTACCTCAGCCATCAAGACCTGTCAATACTGCCACCTTCTCCCTGTAGGGTGAGGAGAGGTGAGAGCCTTAATTGTGCAAAGTGCAGAATGCTGTGTCAGTGCTGAGCGTCTCATTGTGCTGTGTCCTGGCCTCCTTGGAGCTTTCCTTCACAAAGGCTGCTCAGCAGGTCCTGCAATGGCTGGTGGAAAAATGTGAGGAGAGATCTTCTAACATACCAAGTATTTCCCTGGGAGTTCTTAATTTCAATGAGAAGAATATTCTCTAATTAAAATGCCGCTGCAGATTTTTTTAAAAAACAAATTGCCATCTAATTTCCCTTTGATCTGCTTTTTCCATTTGGGTTGCAAGGTTTAACAGAATTTTCCCCAAACGCTTTGAGTCTGCAGTAATTTTATTCCATTCTTATTAAATTTCAAAGGACAAAATGTGAAGCCACTAGAACAATCTAAGCTTTTTACCACTTCACTTAGGCAATAAGCATTTTCAGGGCATTCTACAATGTGCCTAACATTGCGTTAGGTGTTGGAGATACAAAGATGAATAAATACAACTTGGCCCTTGCCCTGACTTGGTTCAGTGTTTCCAGGACATGATCAAGCCATAAACAGAACAGTTGTAATGCAATGTGGTGATGATAGAAATACCATCACACAGCCGTTGTATAAAATCCCTTGCTGGAGCAAAATGGTGACTCTGGCTGAGCTGACACTTTTTTATTTTATTTTTAAAGATTTTATTTCTAAGTAATCTCTACACCCAATGTGGGGCTCGAACTCACACCCCCAAGACCAAGAGTCACATGTTCCTCTGACTGAGCCAGCCAGGCACCATTGAACTGACACTTTAAATGAAACTTAAAGGAAGACTAAAGTTCAGCCAAATGAGGGCATGAAGGCATCCCAGGCAGATGAGACAACATAAGCTTAGGTCCCGGAATGGGAAATGGCATGGCCCCTGTTGAGTGTGTGTGTTTGTGTAATGTATGTCCATGTATGTGTATGCATCTACGTATATGTGTAAGCCTTTGTGTGTGTGATTGTGTTTCCATGATAGGAAAGGGCTGGGGTAGGTATGGTCTGGGAGACTTAACTGAATGGCATGAGGACAAGCAAGTTAATCTGAAGCAAGGTAGCAGTATCCTGTATTATTTGTGGGTCTTAGAGAAAGATTCAAAGGTTTGCTTTAGACAACCTAGAAAGAAGACAAAACTGACTCCTACACAGATAAGTTTGACTTTAATGCATGTTTTGAACATACCTATTGGATTCTCTGTTAGAAACCAATGCTCATCCCTGGAATGAAGAATCCATGTTCTTTTGTAGAAATGATTCCCGGGGCCCTTGTCTTCTGGGGTCCAGTCCAGGGCTTCTCAAGCCTTGATATCCACCGGAAAATGGATCACCGGAGATCTTGTTAAGACGCAGATTCTGATTCAGTGGCCCAGGATTCTGCATTTCTAACAAGCTCGCAGGTGATGCCAGTGCTGCTGTCCACGGAGCGCACTTTGAGCAACTAACACCCTTGTTGCCACAGCCTTGATCACCTGCCCCCTAGACAGACCACAGGGGATTCACTGCCCTCAAACCAGTAGTTAATAGTGCAGAGTCTGCCAGAGGACTGTGTTTGGATCTTCCATGTCCCTGGGACATAGGGTCCCATCCAGCAGGAGTCCAGACCCTCAGGTTTGGCTCCACAGACCTAGAAGTGAAGGGTGGAAGTGGGGCAGAAGGAGGTAGAAATGGTGGTGTGGGGCTGGCACTTGCTCAGAAAATAGGCCCAAACGCCTCCTGTGACAGGAATTAAGATACTAAGGGGCACAGAAAAAGGAAGCAGGAGCTCAGGCAAGGGTCCGGGCAGAGCCTCAGAGTCAGGGGGGATACTTATCACTGACTATGTGCCAGGGACCATATTTAAGCTTTACACAGCTGTCACATTTCATCTTCAGCCAAAGCCTGTGCAAAGCAGACTATAAATCCCTGCTAACAAATGAGGAACTTGAAGTGCAGAGCATTTCACTAAATCACCCAACCTCCCAGTGGGCACACAGTGAAGCCAGAGTTCACACTCAGGTCTGCATGATCTGAAAGCCCAAGGCCTTCAGGTACCCTACACTGTCCACTGTCCTTTATGATGATGAATGAGATCCAGGCTCTGTGCTTGGGCCAGAGGTATCCTAGGGTAGGGCCTTTTGATACATATATATTTTACATTTTATTTATTTATTTTGAGAGAGCATGAATGGGGGAGGGGCAGAGAGAGAGGGAAAGAGAGAATCCCAAGCAGGCACCGCACCAGCAGCACAGAGCTCGATGCGGGGATTGATCCCAGGAACCGTGCAATCATGACCTGAGCTGAAACCAAGAGTCAGACGTTCAACTGACTAAGCCGCCCAGGCGCCCCGGTTCTTTTGATATTTGCTTCCAAAGCAAGTAATGTCAGCCATGAATAAAGGAAGGCCTAGGCCAGGAGGAAGCAGGTCAGAAGCTGGCATCTAAAGGAGACGTAGTATCTGGAATTGGACCACTCTTGGAAAAAGAGTCCTGGCTCTCTTGGTACCTCTGCCTCCACGTAGCCCAGCCAGGGGTAAGAGCCCTCATGATCTTGGCATGTGCACAGGTAGACAAACTGGTTGGTGGGCATCTTCAATCCATCTTGAATAGAAACTTCGGCAGCAATGGAATATTTACCTGAAAAAAAGGAGACAGAGCACTGAAGGGGAAGACTATAATATGACAAAGGGTCTTGGACACAGTAAGTAATCAATAACTGGAAGCTGCTATTATAGTTATTGCTGCTGTTGTGGGATGCTGTTTCTGTGCCTTGCTAGAGAACCAGCCAGTGAGCTACTAGCAACATCCCCAGGGATAATTCAATATAAAATATTCCCAGGAAACTAAAGCCTAAATGAGTCCACCCAAACGGCCAACAAACCAGCTGAAGCTTCATAAAGTACCCTGGGGAGGCTGCACCTCACCATCACTAATATCGAGATACCAGGATGCTGTTGGCACGTGGTCACCACTCATGCCCACCTGTTCCTCCTTGACCTCATAGTTCAAAAATTGTGATTCTAGATTCCCAGAGCCTTCCTGTAGAATGAGCCTCAGACTGCAGTTGAAAGACCCACTCTTTTCCCTCACTGACACACTCAGTCTCCTCATGTGTGAAATGGAGACGATCTCCCCTGTGCAGCCTACCACAGGACCAAGTGGGAGGAAGTGTGTGAAAGGAGGTAAAAGACTGCTGAGCCCTACACACGTAGAGGCAATGACATTACTCTGCCGACGTCTTGCCATTGTCCTCTGACTTGGGAACTTATTCTTTATTAAAATCTTATTACTGCATCTTCTGTGTTTCCTCTAAACTGCCTCAGATCTTCTGAGGAACCAGGAAGCATTTACTTCCATACATACCTCCATAAAATAAAAGCCTACATGGAACCTAAAAGCAAAATTACATGTATAGATCTAAATGCACCTGTATGTGTATAGACACATGTATGTATGCACACAGTCACACAGATATTTATACAGATTATATATAATAATGTAATATATATAATTTGTCCTCTGTACTAAACTCAATGGGCCACCTATGAAAGCAGGTGAAGCATTTGCACAATTAGTTTAAAAGATTATTATTTAAAAACAGAAATAGCTTGGAGCAGATGACTGAAAATCATTCCTTGCTGCAACTCAAATGAAGGAAGCTGTCTGATTCTTGGAAATTTAGACATTCTTCTAGTAATTTAGCACAAAAATGGGCCTGGCTCAATCTGCTCTTCACATTTTGGTAATTTAAAAGGACATAACGGAATTTTATTTTAATGGTAATTGCAAACTCATGCAGAAAATGTAAATGCACATTTCATGATTAGCTTACAGCATAAACTATGGCTTCTATTAATGTATTCCAATTTGTAATTCTTTTCACAGTATGAGATTTGAAAGCTGTGATTAAAATTAATTAGGTTAAGTAAAGTTTATCCCCCCTGAGCACTTCTATTGGGAAAAAGCAAGAGGAAAATGTGAACTACATCTGGCTCTGCAGGAAGCTGTGTCTTCACAAGAAGTCGGCTGACTTCTTTTCTCCCCACAGAGGTTGCATGCTGCTTATTTGGCATATCTCAAGCACCATGTATCTCCTCAAGGAGCTAATTGAACCATTAAACTATTCTGTGCTGCCTCACAAAAACCAGACTGTGACTACATCATCTTCAAATAAAGATATAAGGTAGATCCATCCATTGTTTAAACACAATAAATCTGGGGGTGGGGGTGGGAAATGTACATCTGGTAAACCTAAGGTAATGCTGGCCACCCAGAATTCAGTACCATAATTGCTATGGAGGTGCCAAATGAGGGAACAATAAAGATAATGACTAATTAACACCTGTACTGAGCTCTCTGCTTTGCACATTGTCTTAAATATTACCTCAGTTGATCTCCTCAACCATCCTGACAAGGAATCTTTCCTGTTCTCCCACTTCACAGATGAGGATACTGAATGTTAAGTGAGGTGCCCAGGATCAAAAAGTGCTGGAGATTAGACCCAGTTCTAATCCTACACTCTTAAGACTCAGCTCTATAGCTACACAAAACAAAATAAAACAAAACTTTCAACCTATGTCTGGCCTATGTTTTCACAATAAGTTGAAATTCATTACTAAGTATCATATGATAGGAACTAAGGCAAAGGTTAACAGCTCCAGAATGGTGTCACACATCCCAATAAGTAAAGCATAAATTTGGACGGCCAAGACAAAACAAAGTGAAAAACTGCCCAGGGACACTCTACTTCTACTTCTTCTTCTTGTTGTTTTTTTTTGTTGTTGTTGTTGTTGTTTATTTTCTGTTTGTTTGTTTATTTTTTTTTATTTTGAGAGCGAGCGAGCAAGAGTGAGCACATTCATGTATGGACAGGGGAGGGGCAGAGAGAGAGAGAGAGAGAGAGGGAGAGAGAGAGAGTCCCAAGCGTGTTCCACACTGTCAGGACAGAGCCCAACTCGGGGCTCAAACTCAACAGATCATGACCTGAGCCAAAATCAAGAGTCAGGCACTGAACTGACTGAACCACCCAGGTGCCCCAGCAACACTCTACTTCTTATTGAAGACACTGGTGAGAGCTCTCCAGTCTTCCTTTACTGTCCCTTTGCTTGATACCCAGCAACTTGTGCTGCCCCTGACTCATGTCCTTTGGCACAGTGAAGTCCCAGTTCTGGTCCAAGCCCTGGGAATACAGACACGGACAACATACATCCTGTGTCTGAGCTAGCCTGTCCTATGTCCTGAGTCATGATAGACCCTCATCTCCTGTGACTCATCCTACCTGGCTGTCCACACTGTCTGCCCTGACTGTATCCAGGGAGGACTAGCTGGTCCTATCTGTTAACTTGTGATGATGTGAATTAACATGCCATCAAGGAAGGAAAAAAAAATACCTCTCCCTGGGCATTTTAGTTTTTTTTTTTTAAACTTTTAAAATATTTATTTATTTTTGAGAGAGACAGAGTGTGAGTGGGGGAGGGCCAGAGACAGAGGGAGACACAGAATCTGAAGCAGGCTCCAGGCTCTGAGCTGTCAGCATAGAGACTGATGCGGGACTCGAACTTATGAACCGTGAGATCGTGACCTGAGCCGAGGTTGGATGCTTAACGAACTAAGCCACCCAGGCACCCCTCTCCCTGGGTATTTTAAATGACACCTCTTCTAGTGTAGTGAAGAAAGAAGTAGCTTTCAAGTATGGAAAACTGGATGTCACTCATAGTTCTGCCAAGGACCTTGGATGACTATTTAATCTCTTCTATGCCTTTAAAATGGGTGCTTTTTGTCTGCTAGCACTGATAGAAATTTCTGTGATGATGGCAATGTTCTAATTCTGTACTTTAGATAAGGTAGCCACTAGCCCATGTGGCCAATGGCTACTATATTGAACAAAGCAGGCATATGATCTCTTAAGCCTCTTTCCTCTCTAGAGCTCTATATAAAATAAAATCTAAAGGTGGGAACTTCTAGCTCGTATGAGAGGAGATTAGTTGGAAAGATGGGAGAGTAGGTAGGACCTAATAATGACCCTTATATCCTGCAACATGGAAGGCCACAAGCTCCTAGAGACTAAAGGCAACACATCTTGCTTTTTAGGCGGACGATGGTGTAAGAAGGCTCTTCTATCCACAGTGGCAGTTGGGCCCAGTTACATGTTCACGGGTGGCCATTTCCTACAGCCTATTTCTGGTATGATGTGGGCATGCTGAAATACCAAAAAATGAGCAGGGAGTAGCCTCCAGAACCAAACTAGCCTCTGCTTTCAGAGGCTCCCAATAATCTTGCTCTTCCTTCCTGCTGCCTGTGAGTGAGGAGTTAGTGAGCTCTCCTTACATCTGCCCGCCTATGAGGAGCACAGTGCCTGAAAATATCTTAGCTCTGCTGGCAAATAACATTCTATTAAATCTGTCCAGTAGCAGGACTAAACGAACCTGTGAACTCCTCTTTCCTAAAAATCCATTCAATTCAACAAACAGGGACAGCACTGAACCATGGCTGTGGAAAAATAAGATGTATGAGATATGGCCCCTGACCTGCAGGCAGGTGTGGTCTGGGGGATGACTGCAAATTCACTGTCCTGTGCCATAGGTTAGAGGCAGCAAGCTATCACGGGAAGTTTCTAAACCAGCTTAGATTTTTATATTTGTAAACGTTTCCCTCGTGAGCATACACAACACTTGATAAGTTTTAAAAATTAGCTAAAAGGATGTTTACAGACTATTAACTCTTAGGAAGGCTTTTTGAACCTGTTATTTCAATATATCGCCCAAATTTTGTCTTTCGGGGACTTGGTACATTCTGGGGTAAAACTCTGGTTTCATTGTTGAGGAAAAAACCACCCACAGAGGACAAGGCCATGTGAGTATTGTTTGATATTCTTAAGTCCCATACTCTGAAACCAAGGAGTCTCCAAAGATAAAGAATATTTCCCTAAAATTCAGGAATTAAATGGACTGATTTTTTTTACATGATACTTAAATTAAAAAGAACAAACAGCATGTGGTTAGAAGTTAGAGAACATGGTTGGGGGGTTACTGTCCTCCAGGCAGGGAGCAGAATTGACTCCATGTTAAACAGCGAGAGTATCCTTGTTCTCAGATGTCCCCTCTCCACACAAAAATGTCCATTTCTGTCTTCTAGAACCATAGAAATTGGAGGTAAAGGCGATTTTTTTTTTTTTGACATCTATTCATTTTTGAGAGACAGAATGCAAGTGGGGCAGGGTCAGAGAAAAAGTGAGACACAGAATCCTAAGCAGGCTCCAGGCTCTGAGCTGTCAGCACAGAGCCTGAAGTGGGGCTTGAACCCACAAACCGTGAGATCGTGACCTGAGCTGAAGATAGACATTTAATGACTGAGCCACCCACGTGCCCCAGAGGTAAAGGTGATCTTGGGGAATATTTTGTCCAGCCTCTCCATTTCATAGCAAGAAAACAAGTTGAGAGATTCACATGGACTCTGAACAGGAACTCCTGGCTCTGCCCTGCCTTCTAATCAGATAGACTAATTTTATTTAATAGAAACCCCTTCCAATAAACCCTTCCCAGAACAGGCAGTACTCAGGGGTGGGAGAAGCTTCCGCAATCTCTGAACGCTGCTTTTTGGGTCTGGCATTCCCATCTCCCGGTCAGCAGAGCCAGACTGACTTAGGGAAGAAAGTAATGGTTACAGTTTCCAGCTTTGAGGTCAGACATCACATATTCACAACTTCACAGAACTGGCAACTCTGAACAAATTACCTCACGAAGCTTGAGTTTCCTTTTTAAATAATTGAACCAATTCATAATGCTTTTGTGAGGAACAAATGCAGCAGTTAAGCCTTTACAAAGATTAAGCAATCCATAAATGTTAACTGATTTTATATTAATATTATCAAGAGGTGACTATTCTGAATTTGTACGATGAATCTGGGGGATTTAGCAATTGGGAGACCCTGGTTCTGATGAGATACGGGGTCTTTGGGGCATTACTTCACCTCTCCCTGCCTCAGCTTCCTTATGCGATGGGGCCTCACTGATCTCTCACTGATCTCTCAGGATTGCTTTGGGGGTTAAATGATACAGAGTATGTAAATGAACCATTAATTCTTGTATCCAGTAGATGCTGGAGAGCTGTTTATCTGTATTTCAGCAAGTCATGGCAAGAGTCCTCTAAGGAGAATCAGAAGATCCTGTGACAGGACAAGAAAGCTAGTGACCTGTGTCTGGGCTTCTCCATCCTGCATGGCCACGCTCTTCTGAGACACCCTGAGGACCGTGTATTTTAGGAGGAGAATTGTGCTTCCTCCTCATACCTTGACAACTTTCCCAGCAAATGTCTTCCTAAGCTTCAGTTTATGTGGGGACTTCAGGAAAGGATCTGTCTTGTGTGTCCAGCTTTTCTTATCTAATGCCGCTCATGAGATATAAACTCCCTATGCTTGGGCTACAGCTCTTCCAGTCAGAGAAAGGGTCCAGATCTACCCAGACCTGCATGCACTCTAGGGCATAGGAGTGATGATACATTATGTATTAATTTCCCACCCCTTTAGATTATCAATTTTTTGCAAATGTCCTGCAATATGCATGATATATTAATATAGTTACACACACACATATTCATAGTGAGGTGCATGCTGAAAATGATTTTACAGATGGGGCGGACAATCAAGTAATTTGAGAGATCTCTGCCCTAGAGGTCAGCCAGGGACACAGGACTCACTCACAGCTACAGCCAGCCCCATGGAGAACGAGAGGCAGGGGGACTGAGCCTAGGGGAGCCCTGAAAGGTTTGAAGAATCTCAGATCCTGGGAGGATTTCAGAGATCAAATGGGCTGAGCCAGGCAGAAAGTTGTTCTGAGAATGCCCCCTCCCTTCCAGGTCACACATGAATGTCCAGGCCCAGGTCCCCAGGCTGGGGAAGACAAGCAGAGTCCTTGGTGTCCACTTAGGGGGCCACCACTGCATATAAACTCAGTATGTCCTGTCTGTTGCCAACCCACCTCAGAGTGCATGTTGTCCTCTAAATGAAGTGTTATCCCGGTAAATGGGTGGCTGTGAATGGCAGGGGTAGCCCTTTTTATTGTGAGCTCTTTCCATGAGCACATCCTGGACTGGATCTTTCCCACTTTTTTTGTTTGTTTAATTTTCTGTTTTAGCACTACCAAGGGAGAGGGGTCTCCACTTCCTGGGGAATAAGAGGAGGTTGTCTGGTTGGTTTTACTGAAGGGTGGGGCATGGGCATCGGGGTTTGCAAAGGCAGAATCCAGGTAGTGGGGGAGCAAGATGTCAGGGGAGAACATCATGCAGTTTATAAAGGGGTGTAAACCTCACAGCCACTAAACCTGGGTATTGTTAATTTCCACTTTTCTGAGAGGAAATGGAAGGTTTAAGCCATTTCTCCAAAGCTATACAATAAGCTAGTGACTCAAATGAGCCTTTAGACTCCCAGGCTGGTCTTTTGGCTCTACCTTGAATCTCATAGTGTTGCAGTGCTTTAGGGGCACGATGGGATTAAATTAAATTAAATTAAATTAGGGGATTAGCTTGCAAAGCTGTGAACAAAATTTCCTTAAGGAAGATGTTAGTTCTTGGTAGTAACTGCCCAGCTGGGTCTGACTGTGGGGTTCAGGTTCCTCCCCAGAGCGAGTCTGGCTTTTTTTAGCCACTAGGTGGCAGTACAAGCACAGCCTTCCAGAGACCAATTTCCATCCACTACTGTGGCAGTGACAAGCGAGGGGTTTCCTAATCAGGCTGGGCTTAGTCAACCCACAACTCCAGTGTCGCAGTATCAGTTTCAGTGTGTTTGGTTATCTGGAGTTTTCTCTGAGCTCTCCAACCTTACCAGAGGCTGCACAGTTTTGCTGGGGAGATACCAGCTGCGGAACTTTCTATTGAATAAAGTACAGTGAATGAGGGAAAAGCTTAACTGGACTCCCCACACTCTGAATACCAAGTTGCTGCCATCCCTGTGAGTAGGCAGAGCTGCCTGGGGTCCTAGAAGGAGACATCCCGGGTCTCCTGCATCCTCAGGCTGCTTAACGTCCCAGTCACTCTCAGTGATGTGACCTGCTGCGGAGAAAGAACCGTTCAAAGGGAATCAGAGACTCAGAAGTGGAGATTTACCAGGAGCAAATTTCTTCCAAAACAGTATGTGCAGTATTCAGATGCCGAAGAAAGGCATCTTTGGGGGTGAAGCAGCCTGCCTGTCTCTAGAAAGGAGCACCCTGCACCGAAATTGATTACATGATTAATATTTGTTAATGCATATTAAGCACACAGTAAGTACTGTATTACACACTTAACACAGATCACCTCATTTAGTCAGACTGTGACTGAGAGGTATACACTATTACTCTCCTGATCTTCAGGACGCTGCGGGTTAGACAGGTGAGGTGATTTGTCCACGCCCTAGAATTAGATCTCTCTGATTGAAAGCCTATACTTTGTCTCACTATATTTGTGTTTAGCACCTCCTTTCACAGTGCACGGTGTCTCATCCTACCTCTGCCACAGAAGAGGGGACACGCAGATAGGGCCCCGTGTTCTATTGCAGAATTCTTTGGTGAGTAAGAGCAAGATGCCAAGATGGAGGGTCTGGGTTGGTGCCGCCCTCACACAGCAACCTGGGACCAGCATGAAGATCCTGCAGGCCTGTCTCAGCAGAAGTTCGCCTAGATGGGCTCATCCCAAAGGCCAGGGAGGCTTGACATTGATCCTCTTTGATCCTGACAAGCAAAGGAAGACCGAAGGAGTCCAGATGATCAGGCAGGTAGCTCAGCAACACAGCCAGCATATGTGAAGGGATTCCTAGGTAGTCATCTGGATACACGCTTCTTACTTTCATCAAATCTGGTTTGATCAAGTGGCAATTGCTGCTTCTCTTTTGTGCCTCTCGATGGAAATCCTTAGGTCTCAGGGTCAATTTGGAGATAAGATAGTGCAGCCCAAGGATCTTGATTTCACTCAAGGAAACAATCCTGGAATTGCAAATTGTCCTCTAGGTTTATTTCCCAAATGCTGTCCATGATGACACTTTCCTTGGTTGGCATCAAAATGAAGACAAAAGGACAATGTGGTCAGTTTTCCGTAAAGCTACATTTGTTAGGTTTAGAGAACAATCCCCAATGTTTAGATTCCATCTTTCCTATTTCTTTATGGTTAAAATGTTTCTCTCAGGAAAGAGTGGAAGTTGATTTATATCTTAATCGTGTTCCCTGTAAAAACAAAAACTTGACAAGCCTATGTAGTGTTCCCCTTTTTCTTTTTAAAAAATTCTACAGATTAATATCTGGGAACCCCAGCTCTGGGGAGTTCTCAAACTTCCTTCACCTGAGCACGCGGGGAGTGTTTCAAATACTGCCATCTAGTGGTCATCCTAGCACACACTCACAGACTGAGAAGGTAAAGGGTAAGCATGTGAACACATGGGGTGGGTGTGTGTGTTCAATTAGGTGCCGACAAGCGGAGATGTGTTAGCATGGAAAAATGCAGGTTTTGAAAACTGTGTAGAAATATTCGGAGCGAACAGACCTCCTACTCCAAAACCATGTGGGCAGAATTGAAAGCAGGTGCGTGGGATTAGCACTCTGTATTTTTTCCAACTTCCACCAGTGAAAGGGCAGCAGCACAAAAACATTCATGCTCAGGAGTGCTATCAGCTAATAGGACATGAGAAGTTGTAGAGGAAAAGCTTTCAAGACTAAACTTGAACCAAATGTGTTCACAACGTAACTCATACCTTTTGAACAACAGAGGCATCTTTTCAAACTCCAGGAAGACCCATCAACCTTTCAAAAATGGGTAAATATGTATTTCTGCAAGAACCCAGTGCCCTTAGGGGAGGGAAGATGTGCGTTTGCAAATACCAAACAGTCTTCATCTTTCGAGTGACCTGCATCTAGACCTGGCCCCACCAGCCACTGGTATATCCCACTTCTGTCCTCTGTGGCCACTGGAGCTTCTGGAGCTCTCTGTCCTCAGCCTCCCATTGACTTCTCCTCCAAACTTGCTGCTTAAATATTAGATAAACTGGACTCCCTTTCATACTGCGACAGAGAGAGAGAGAGAGAGATAGAGAAGGGGAAAGGGGAGAAATGCAAAAAGCCCCAAGTTTAAGTTAGACGTATGATGGCTCTTGGATCCTTAGAAGGCCTGCATCTGCACAGTCTTTCTGAAACCAGAAGGCCTCCTGTAGAAAAAGCTTTAAACCATATGGTACTCTGTAACTCACCTGAGTTGCTCTGAAATGAGTCAGGGAAATTCAGGTTCTGGACACTGGTGCATGAGCAGGCATCTGTAACTTGCTAACAGGTATATTCTGAAGGGTCACATGTGTATCCGCACTATTTGAAATTTGAAATGCATTTACACATAAAACCAATAAGCTACAGTGCTTAGGCTCCCAGCCTGGCTCAGGAAACCCATTTAACCTATTCTGTGGTTCTGAGCTGCACTTCAGACCTCCCTGAAGCCCCCTGAGCTTTCCCTGAGTGGGGCACATGGGTGGGGATGGGAAGGTTCTGCAGAGACTTGATCATTGATTCTTTTAATAATTCTCAGTAGAAATTCTAGGCACATAAGAAGAGTACCCGCAGGTGGGGGGGGGGTGGACTAGAAATAAAGAAATAAATGTGAATATAATTAATCACGTTTGCCAAGGGGAATGTGTTCAAAGAATTCTTCAAGAAGACAGCAGCCAATAGCTAAAGGAGGAAACTGCAAGGATACAGACAGAATTATTAAGGCGCCCTTGCTCTTTCGGGCTCTGGACAACCAGGCTTGCTGTTGCTCCTTTCAGTTTCCTCCTTGACGGTCTGCCTGTCAGGCAGTGCGCTCCAGGACAGCTCTGTGCCCCTTGGGTCTGGCTCATAGTAGGTGTTCAATAAGCATCTGGTGGACTGAACTGCCAACAGCAGGCATAATCTATTTCTTCTGTTCATTCTATGTATATAGTAAGTGCCTGCTGTGACGTAGGTGTGTTAGGTAATGGGATCAACACAGAGCAGGGGAGATTGGGTTCCTGCTTTTATATGGGCCCACCAAAGATGTCTTCATCCTGACCCCTGCAAGTATGTTGTTACCTTAAATGAAGGAAGGGACTTGGCAGAAGTAACAAAGTGAAGGATCTTAAGATAGGGAGATTATTCTGAATTATCTAAGTGGGCCCAATGTAATCAGAAAGGTCCTTATGAGAGGTCATAGAAATACAGGACCAGGAGCCAAGGAACCTAGGCAACTTTTAGAAGCTGAAAAGGCAGCAAACTGATTCTCCCCGGAGCCTCCAAGAGGAGCACAGCCCTGCTGACTCATTGAGTTTAGCCTAGTGACACTGATTTCGGACTTCTGACCTCCCACACTGAAAGATAATAAATTTCATTGTGCTTAAAGCCACTCAGCGTATGGTAATTTATAACAACAGCAATAGGAAATCCATATAGCTGTATTTAGCTGAATATAGTTGTAGCTTATTAAACATTTTGCATAATGTTTAACAGGCATGAAAAAAGTAATCCTAATAAATTGTGATAATAGAGGGAAGTATAGAGTGTTGTTTAGCTCATTCACCTTATTATCTTTTTAGATTGGCCTAATAATTCATCCTTCTCATTGCCAACCAGAGGACCTGTGTATGGCTGTACCTTTCTGGAATAGCAAGAATTCACACTTTGTAGCTTCCGATATCAAGTCCTGAAGCCTCAAATGCTTGTAAAAATATTTGGTGGATGAATCCCTTCCTATGACAACAACTTTCACGTAGGAGGAATACTATTCCTTAACTGACACTAAAGTTCAACCTGGTTTTCTGGTCACAGCACCCTTAAAAACAGGAGATATTTGCATTCCATTTCTCCAGTGGGGAAACTGAGGCAAGGCTCTGATAAAGTTTGCTTTGCCACTCACGACAAGAATAAGAGCTCAAGGGGCTCTGGGATACCTCAGTCGGTAGAACATGTGACTCTTGATCTTGGGGTTGTAAGTTTGACCCAACATTGGGTGTAGAGATTACTTAACAAAATCTTCAAAAAAAAAAAAAAAAAAAAAGAATATGGGCTCAACTCTTTTGACACTTCAACCAAGGGCTTTCCCTTGGCAATTGGTTGCTGTTTCCCAAGGCATTAAGAAAGAGAAAGGCATTAAACACACAGCATGAAGGATATGGTCAGCTTGCTACCAGGAGAGGAGAGGACTTCTGGAGAAAGACTAATAATCAGAACCTATGGAATAAGAAAGCCTCCAGTTTTTAAATGAAAACTTGGGGGAAATTTTGACAACTGGAAGAGTTTCATTTTGAAACTCATTTAACCCAAGAAGTCAAAACGAAACTCCAGGGGCGTGAACCCACAACAATCAAAATAAAAACAAGTTTTCATAAACCCTTTGCAAAGCTAAATATAGATTTTTCAGATAGATCCACTCACCCCCAAATTCATGACTTTAGAACTATTTCAAACATTATTTTAAAAAAGTGTATCAATCAAAAGTAGTTTTGTGTGGGAGGTGGAGTAAAGCTGGGCGTGTATGTATGTATGTATGCATGTGTGTGTGTGGGGGGGGGGAGTATTTCTCTGTTTTGCACCCCCCGCCCCCCACCAAACTGTCAAGATGTTTTTAAATACCATTTGTGGTCACCTACACTGGTAATATTTTCTAATTGTGGTCAAAAGAAGCTGACTAAAGGTTTGTGTGTTTGCTCCAAGAGGAAACTGTCAAATATGGGTGCCTTAGCGTGCCTGCAGTCATTTTATTTCTGACCTGGTTTGCAGGTGCATTTGTATGAGCCTCTTTCTGTGTGCTGACCAAAGGAGAGCGGAATTAAAATTGGAAACCTAAATCCTCCAGCTGCAGCAGGAAACACTGCATAAGGCCCTGTCCTTTTTCTGCTTTGCCAACCTCCCCCTGTGCCTGGGAGGAGGAGGAAGAGGGAGGGGGGCTGACAAGTCGGCCGGGAATCACCTGTGGCCTGAGGGTTACCCCGGAAAGATGGCCTCTCAGGCTCCTCCACGTGTGGTGAGGGCTTTGAACTAGGATGTTTGAACTGCTGAGCAATTTCTTATTAAGACGTGAACACCAGAGTGTCAGCTGGAGCTTTAGGCTTTTATTTGTGGCAGGCTGTTTTCCTGCCACGGTTGTTGTGGTTTACCGTCTACCTGAGTGTTCAAAACTGCTTTGCAGAATCCAGTGGCTTTGCTTCAGATTTGGTACCTCTCATGCTCACCCAGCCTTGCCCCAGGGACACGTCCTGCTCTGCTTCTCCTCCAAGGCCACATGTGCTCGCAGGGGAGGAGAGTCACCTAGTGAACAGGCACCAACATTATCAGACCTTTAGCATAGTGTGTATTTCCAGGAATGGTAATTTAGGGAAAAACTGAGTTAGGTCTCCAGACCGCTGTGCAAAAGATGATTTCCCAAAACGGACAATGAAAGTCAGGCATAAAACCATGTGGTCCAAGAAAGGAATTGTTAAATCAAAAGGCTTAGAATTTTTTGTCCTATGCCTACGAATTTATGCTAAGGAAATAATCATAAATGTGTGAAATTTTACAAAAATTTAAGTCGCAAGGATGTTTATTAGGAGCTTATCATAGCAAAAAACTGGAAGAAATCTAAATAGCAAAGAGGTTACTGATTGAATAGATTATGTTATAATCATGTTATGTTGCCAAAATCAATGGCTAACATTTATTGAATGCTTACCATGTTCTAGGCATTGTGCTAATTGCTTTATGTATGTAAATACATTTTTTTAAGTTTATTTTGAGAGAGAGTGTGAACACAAGTGGGGGAGGGGCAGAAAGAAAAGGAGAGAGAATCCCAAGCAGGCTACGCACTGTCAGCGCAGAGCCAGATTCGGGGCTTGATGTCATGAGCAGTGAGATTATGACATGAGCCAAAACCAAGAGACGGATGCTTAACCGACTCAGCCACTCAGGCACCCCTATTCCATTTAATCCTTAAAACACCCCAGGAATTTACATTCAGAAAGGTAAAGTTTCTTATCCATGAACATAGTGCTCATATAGTGAGATAGATAGTGGCCCCCTGCAATTCATGTCCACTCAGAACCTCAGAAAGTGACCTTATTTAGAAATAGGGTTTTTGCAGAGGTAATTAAAGATCGCAAGATGAAGTCATACTGGATTCATCAATGACTTGTATCCTTGTGTGAGAAAGGAGAGAGTTTAGACATGTAGAGACACAGGGTAAAAGTCTACATGAACATGGAGGCAGAGACTGGAGGAATCAGCTCTATGAGCCGAGGAATGTCAAGGGTTGCCGGCAGCTGCCAGAAACTAGGAAAGAGAGGTATGAAACAGATTCTCCCTCAGAGCTCCAGAAGGAACCAACCTTGCTTACACTTTGATTTTAGACTTCTGGACTCCTGAACTGTGAGAGAATAAATTTCTGTTACCCAGTTTGTGGTAATTTGTTATGGCAGCCACAGGAAATGAATACAGATAGTGAGTAGTACACAGGGGATTTGAACCCAGGCTGACTCCAGGACCAGAGCTCTTCCATTGTGCTATGTAGCCTCTAAAAGCAGGGCTTAAAATTGTATACATAATGTCACATTTGTGTAAGGAATTTGAATATGTGCATGGAAAAGAACTGGAAGAATATACAGCAAAATGCTTATTTCTGGGTAGAAAGAATCCAGATGGATTTTAATTTCCTTCTTTTTGCTTATCTGCTTTTTCTTTTTTCAGCATTGAAGTGCAGTACTTTTCATGGTAAGATACACACTAAAGTATGTAAGAGTAAAGGGGCATCATCGTGTTGCAACTTACTCGCAAATGGTTCAGCCAAAAACTAATAAATATGTATAGACGCAGAGAGAATATGATAGAGCAACTGTGGGAAAATGTTAACCATTGGAGAATCTGGGTAAAGTGTGTATGGGAATTCTTTGCACTCTTCTTGCCACTTTTCAGAAATTCTGAAATTATTTCAAAATTTAAAAATTACCCTTCCCCCCAAAAAGAGAGTCCTAACATGGAAGATACTCAAAGCTGAAACAGAAAAAACTTCATACACATAAATGTCAAGACACTGCCAATTTGTATATTCTAAGAATCAGAAAGTTTTGAGGGATAAAAATAAGTATTTGCATTACTGCAAAGATGACTCTCAAAGGAAAAACAAATGCAGAGAGACAGAGACAGAGAGCTAAAGAGATAAGGAAAGAAGTGATAGAAGAAAACAATACCAAAAAGAAGTCCCTGGCCAATGATCACTGTAGGGCAAGGCCACAGCTCTCCAGTGCCATTTTTTTGCACACACTTGACATGCAGTGATTTCGGGCTAGCTGACAAGAAGTTGGAAGAGGAGGGATCCCCGACTTGCACAGAAGGAGTGAGGCCCACAGCGCCTTTATAGCCCCCTCAAGTTCTGGTGGCAGCCTTGAGTCACTGGTTACTCATTCCCCAGAGGGTGGACGTTAATGATAACTATACGGATTACATTTTAAAAATAATATGGATCGACAAGCTAGAAAAGGATTTCATAGCCTTTTGAAAATGTGAAATTATTACCAGGCCACTTGATATTTTTGTTTTAGGAGGACAGAAATTTTAAATTTGTGCCAATTTTAAAGCTCACTTCCAACCAACGTCTCTAGTTTACCATCTGGACAAATACAGGGAACAGTATGGCCATAATTTGGACTTATCTGAAAGAAAAGAAAGTCACACTACTAAATTGCATTATTTCAGATGATCCATTTCTCTATCGTTAATTTCTTTAAAAATCTGCGACCATTACAAAAAATAACCCAGGGTTACTGGCATGGTTTTACGTGTGTACAAGATATCGTGTCCCCGAGCTAGTTCTAATCCATTTGAAGGCACTGCTTGTTCCTTTCCTTCCAAGGTTGGTGAGGGGCAGGGCTGGAGTGAATGGGCCTTGCTTGGGAGTAGCCTCTCCTCTCCAAATGCACAGATAAATATATGGTTTGGCAAAAGCATATTGAATAGATTTTGTGAGCTCTAATTGAGTCAAACAATAAAATAGGTCCATTTTTACTCCATTTTCAAGTTGTTTCACGTTCAACATTCCTTCGTCACAAAGGTTTGCTAATTGTTCCAATTTTCAGTGCCAAGTAATTTGTGCAGAGTAATTCCATAAATGTTTTCATTTCTGGGTTCCTGCGAAGGAATTCTCTTGCACAAAGCCCCTAAGTAGCCACTTGGAGGGAAAGGGTCCCACAGAGAGCATGGGTAGAGGCGGGACTCAGTCCTGCTGTCACGTGCACACACTCCGAATGTCCCTGGAGGTACAGAGTAGCACAATGATGTACTGGCTGCCCAGGATGCCACCCACGGATCATTCAAATAGAATTACCAGCCAGTGGGAGGGTGTCTGGGTAGGAGGTTTGTTGTGTGTATGTATTTTTTTCCTAATATATTTAAAACTAGTTTGAAGTACAAATGGGATGATTCCTTTTTTAGCCTTCTCTTTATGGAAAGAAAAGCAGCTTCTTGGTAAAATTCCACATCATCAGCCCCACCTCCACTCAAAGTTCTTTGAACCTTTTTCTACGAGTTTTATCAATACTCTCTGCTCCAAGCCATTATCACAGTGTACAAAGAATGTGTCCTGTTGAGTCCCAAACCGTCCTTTTAAAGTGAAATATCCTGCCAAAGCCTGGCCTGGCTGTGGCATTTTTGACTTCTGTTCTTATTTCCTGGGTAACACCAATAGTGTTTACAAACTTATGCATACAACATGACCTAGTGATGATAAAGAACCCCAAGCCTAAGAGAGTTTTTATTTTATTGTTGAACTTTGTTTATTTATCTATCTACACAACCTCTACACCCAATGTGGGGTTTGAACTCACGACCCTGAGATCAAGAGTCACATGCTTTTCCAACTGACTCAGGCAGGCACCCCTAAGAGAGTTTTTAAATCATTTAGGTCGGCCAGCCTTCACGGTACCTGAGGAATTGGTGACATTGATTAGGATGCTGCATCCATCCTGGACCACCAGACTCAATTCTAAGGGAAAGACTGAAGCCATACACTAATGAGTTTTTATTTGACCCAATTACAAAGCTAAAACATTCCTTCTGGAAATGTTACTAAAACAGGGCTTTCCTTGTTGAAAACGGCTAATGTTTTTGTGAGCTTGGTCAAGACTGTATTTTTATGTTTGAGCTCAGTGCACTTAATTCTATGGACAATCTCGGGTCTGTGTTCTTCTATCCTACCTTATGAAAGAGGTAGGAACCAGGTTCTTGCAATTCTAATAACACGCAACGATTATGTACATTGTGTCTGATGAGTTGTAATTTTTCCATGTCAAGGAGAAGAAATCTAGAGTCAGAAAGATGGTTTTCTTGAAGGTTTACACACTGAATTCATGATGCTTGAGCCAAAGTTCTAAAGGGCTACTCATTCCTTCGGGCCCTCACATAGCGGTGGAAATTCCTGAACCTACAATCCATGTAACAGTCACCAGGTGAGCAAAAATACCTTGGGTGAAGGGTGCTGGCTCCTAAACTCCCATGTGCATAAGAATCAACCAGGGAGGGGCACCTAGGTAGCTCAGTCAGTTAAGCGGCACACTGTTGATTTCAGCTCAGTGCATGATCTCGTGGTTCGTGAGTTCGAACCCTACATTGAGCTCTGCACTGACAGCCTGCTTGAGATTTTGTCTCTCTCTCCCTTTCTCTCTGCCCCTCCCCTGCTTGTTCTCTCTCTCTCTCTCTCTCTCTCTCTCTCTCAAAATAAATAAACTCAAAAAGAAAAAAAAAAAAGAATCAACCAGGGAAGGGGCAGTTAAAAACATAGGCTTTGGAACCCCTACACAGGCATCAATTCTGCAGGTGAGGGAGGGTGTGCATTTTAAACAAACACTCTGGGTGATTCCAATGCAAGCAATTTACAATGAGAAACAGTCCTATAGGCCCTAATGGCAAATATTCAGACATTTGCCTAAACTCATAGTCTTTTGGTTTTCAGATTTCCCACTCAAAATTCTATTATTTCAAATATTTTTCCTAATAAACCCCTTTACAACATAAAGAGATACTTAATGTCATTAGTCATTAGGGAAATGCACTTGAAAATTACAATGTGATATTACTACACACCCATTAGAAGAGCCATAATCAAAAAGACTGACAATACCAAATGTAGATGGAGGACATAAGGAAAATGGAACCCTCAGGTATTGCTGATGGGAATGTAAAATGGTAAAAACCACTTTGGAAACAGTTAGTGGTTTCTTAACAAGTTAAACATATACTTACCATGTGATCCAGTAATTCTGTTCCTGGGTATGTACCCAAGAGAAATGAAAATGTATGTCCACACAAAGACTTGTATGACATGAATGAATGTTCATGGCAGCATTATTCATAAACACCATAAACTGGAAACAATCCAATCAATCCAAACATCTACTGGTGAATGGATAAACAAAACGTGATACATAAAACACATGTATATAATCATATATATAATGTGATATGTAATACTATGGAATATTATTCAATATTAAAAAAGAATGAGCTACTGATTCATGGTACAATACAGATGAACCTTAAAAACATCATTGTGAAATGAAATAAGCCAGATACAAAAGACTGCAGATCATATGATTCCATTTAGATAAAATTTCTAGACAGGGCAAATCTATAGAGATGGAAAACAGATCATTAGTTTGCCTGGGGCTGGGAGTAGGAATTGACTGTGGACCAGCAGAAGGGAACATTTTGGCGAGACGGAAATGTTCTAACACTGAATTGGGAAAATGGACGCAAAACTCTCTAAAATTACTTTAAAAATCATTAAACTCCATGGGTACAAGGGATGGATTTTAAGGTACGTACTTATACCTCAAAAAAAGGTGTTTAAAGAAACAACAGGCTCTCGAAAATGGCAACAGAATGGTACCTGAGTAAATAAATTAACCGATCAGAAATATTTCCAAGTATTTAGGAGAGCACATTCAAAGAAGCGTATATGCACATGTGATTAAGCGCCTTCTGCGCTTCTTCTCATTAGTAGGTGATGTTTTCTCCGCAGGCTTCGCGGGCTTATCCCCAACTTTCCAGTTGCTCTCAGCTTTTCTCTGCCTTAACCACCACTAGACTCTTCCCTTCAGGCTAGTAGGCAATGCCGGCCTTTTAGCTTTCTTAACAGGCAGAAAGGAGCGTCCACCATTCCCTCTGACTCATCTGCTTTCTTTTCCATGTGGCAGGAGAAGAAAAAAAGAGTTTTCAGCCCCATCATCTGTCTCTGTGTCAGCAATTCAATTGTTCCCTTAGCAACCATCACTGTTTCTGCCGGCTGTCGGCTCTCCGTACGCTGCCTTCTCAAAGAGCTTAGAGCCACAGAATCTCTTGGTTGGTGCCAGAAGCGGTTTTCTAAAAAGGCCAATATCTCTTCTAAGGCAAACTATTTTTTAAAACAATACTCAAACAAAACATACAGTTTTTAGACAAAAGTGATGGTGGGGACAGCCCTGAGAAAACGATGCCTCTTCAGTTCATTTGCCTGAACTGCCTCAGACAGGACTGTGTGTGCAGCCACAGACTGCTCTTCTCCTGGCCGGCGGACGTCATGGGTAACAAGGGGAATCAGAGGCCAAGAGGGAGGCTCACACCGGGTGGGAGCAATCCAGTGACCTTCCTTTGCCGACAGAAGGATATAGGGGCATTATTTTTGCATTAGAAGCATTTCAGCTGCACCATTTTCCATCGGACTTCTCATGGGTGCTTACTCCCCTCAATGTGTTTCTACATTCAGGTAAAAAACTAAAACCAAGGGTCACTCGCAAGTGTGGTTTCCTTTAGTATTCCACCAATTATGTATTTTCCAAAAGGATCTGTAATTTTTTTTCCATAAAAAAGACACGTTTCATATGTTGGCCACTGTGCAAGAAGCAAGGGTGTCTCAGACGGTGGAGATCATGTGAATGCTCTCTCAAGAAAACATGCCCCAAACACACTGAGAAACATTTGGGGTTTTGTCATAGTTCCCTTTCACGGTCCATCCGTCAGAACAGAATCACTCAGCAGCAAGTTGGGAGTTTCTTCTCTAATTAATAAAACTGAAGAGGTATTTTATCACTGAGAACACAGTGGCTTTTCAGCATTTCAGAACACCTGTACTTTAAGCCGTTGATGCCAAATATTTTTTTTAAGTTTATTTATTTATTTTGAGAGAGAGGAGAAAAAGAGCATGAGCAGGGGAGGGGCAGAGAGAAGGAGGGAGAGACAGAATCCCAAGCAGGTTCCATGTTGTGGGTGCAGAGCCCCATGCAGGATCGAACTCAGGAACCGTGAGATTGTGACCTGAGCCCAAACTGAGAGTTGGACGCTTACTGACTGAGCCACCCACATGCCCTGATGCCAAATATTTTTAATGAACCTCTGCTGAATATTATGTGCACTAGGAGTTGGGTGTATTACTTACAAATTTTGGGACATGCCTTATTTTAATACAGGCACATATTTGGGGTTAAACTCCTTTTATTTCAACTTATCCTTTAAATCATTTCTGCTAATTCAGTCAGTTCTTCCTTGATATTAGCCCGAATAAAGGAAATTTTCCTGGATATGAATTATTTTTTTTAAAAAACCGTTGAGGGGTGCCTGCGTGGCTCAGTCGGTTAAGCGTCTGACTCTTGGTTTCGGCTGAGGTCATGATCTCACGTTTTTTTGAGTTCCAGCCCCACGTCAGGCTCTGCATTGACAGTGTGGAGCCTGCTTGGGATTCTCTCTGCCCCTCCCCCGCTCATGCTGTCTCTGTCTCTCTCAAAAAAATAAATAAACTTAAAAAAAAATTAAAAAGCTGTTGACACAGGAGCTGTTGACTCATGGGCTTGTAAAAAAGGAGGAAATCCTCTGGTGTTTTATAACCTCAGAGGAGAGAGACTCATGGTCCGTAAACATGTGCTCCTGCCACTGTGGCTGCTGGGAGTCTCAGTTTTGCGGCATGGATGTCCCTAAATCAGTCCTTCAAGGTGTTTTGAGAGGTTATATTCAGTCCAATCCACTCCCTTAGGGTTTCCCAAAATAATACTAAGTCACCAAGAATGAGAAACTCAGACCCCAATGTAAGGTTTGGAGTGTATTCAGAAGACTGTAAGGGTAAAATTTTCAGGTAATTTAGCAAATATCTTGAGCAAATACTGTCAGCCTTTCCTCACACACAGAAAAAGGACACTCCATTTAGTTTTCAGTTTAGCCAGGGTAAATTAGGGAGTCATAATGATTTGAGCCTGCCTTGGAGGATCCAGAACGTTTGGTTTTACCATGACAAAGGAAGAATAGAAGCCTTATTTCCTCTCTCCTTAGTGGGAACTGTCACTTTGAGATGCAGGCAGGCAAATGTGCCTAAATCAGTTGTCACTGAGCTGCCGAAGAACCCGGTTTTTCTCTTTAATGTCTGTGGGCACCAGCTTCCTCTCCTGCCAAGAGAGCGGGGTCACGATGAACATCCTCCAAGGTCCCTCCATGGCTACTATATCTGTTTATAGCTACTTTCTTCTGGTAGCAAACTGTGTAATTCCGTGATTTTCAGCGTGTCTACCCAAGCTGCCCAGACCTTCTCTGGGGCCCGTTTTTCCTCTGGGAATCAAGCAGCTTCACATTCACTGTCCACACATGGCGGTTCTCACGAGCCTTTCTTCTCAGCCCCATCAAAGTCTGAGTCAGGTGTTAAAGGGAAGAAGAAAAATATATACACAGACACATGCATATTGACATATGCATATATACAAATATGTGTTCTTAGAAAAGAGTCAAAGGACTGAGGTAGCCCAGAGCTTAGTGTTCTGAGTCTCCAAGGTGATTCTCAGCAGGAAGTGACCCTGTCAACTTCCTGCTCTGTCTCGTGGGGCCCATCATACATCCTGTTCCCAGTGGGTGAGGCTTGTCTGCCACAGACTTGCTTGCTTTCTAGGCTGGATGACCAAAGAGGGATCTCCTAACTGCAATTTCTATGTCAAGTTATGGGGCAGTTTACCTCAAGAATGGGCGCGTTACCAGATAAACAAACACATGCAGGATCCTTGGTCCCTTAACAAGAGCTACATGTAAACAACCTATATGTCCAGCGAAAATCTGCCCTGAGTTAAAGTCTACAGGACAGTCTAAAGGTACTCTTCTGTCAAAGCTGGCCCATTGTTTTACAAAAGATCCTATTAGTCCTAAGGTTTCTGACACTCATTCAGGAAACAGAAACAGGAATCCCCACCCTATGCACTTGTGTCTAGTTTTGTCACATGTTCCTTTCCCTGGCCCATCAAGAACAGGTCAGAGCCGAGATGGTTCCCATGGTAGGTAGAGGGTTCAGACTGTGCCTTGGAGTTGTTTTCTAAAGCAATGAATGGGTGATGATCAACGTAATACTGACGTTCATTGTTGAAAATGGGTTTCTGGGCTATGGGGTGGTGTGCCCAGATGTGTGTGTGTGTGTGGGGGGGGAATAGAAATGGAGGCAATGAAAACAGGAAAAGGAATATAAAGACCACATTTGTGAATATATATAAATTTATGAATACATGCATACATTAAATTATATTAAAATATTTTAAGAGATTTGGAAAATACAGAATAGTTCTAGGAAAAAAATAAAACCTATAACTTTACTTCCCAGAGAGAACTCTTACTCACATTACAGTATATTTCACTCTTCTGTTTCTTACATTAATGTAATCTAAGCTTCGGTTTTGTATCCTGTTCTCTTTCCAGTTAGTAGTATTTATCACAGACCATTTTCATGTAGTAGCTAAGAGCCTTAGCCAGGGCTGAGCTCCTTACATCCTTCCAGTAACTGCTGGAGTGATTCGTCATTTATTTTATGACCTATGATGCAGTATCTGGTCTGGATCTGGCTTCAGTGATGGACTCACTCAGTCTTCAGATCCACAGAATTATAGCCCATTAGAACTAGAAGGGACCATGAGTGATCTTGGGAGTCAACCCCCTCATTTCACAGATGAGAAAACTGAGGTCTGAATCAGAGCCAAATACAGGACTGGATCTGCATTTCCCCCTCCTGGTCTATTTCCCTAAGGCCGTGACCACTAGCATGAAAATGCTTCCCTCTCAGCAAACAGCCCAGCAGAGGATTCAAGGTGGGAAGGGTGTGTAGCCTCTCCAGGATTTCATTTAGTGGTGGTCACAGCCTCCCCCAGCAGGAGAGGCCATGCTGGTGCTCCATGAGGGGTGGCCTGGGGACTGGGAAGATATACAGTGGATACACAGCCCGGTTGTCTCATACAACCCAGAGAAGACACCCTACTGTTGCAGGGAAAGGGGCCTCAAATGTTGGAGGCACAGCTCTGCCGTCGATCTGCAGAATCAGACCAGTTCTCACCACCTCCTCCACCCCCGTCCTATTCAGAGCCACCTTCTCTCCTGGATTACTGCAGTAGTTCCTTATAGGGGTGCTACCCCCACCCTGCTCACCACACCCCCCACACTGATATCCTACAACAGTCAGTGAGATCCTTTTAAAACATAATGCTCAAAACCTGCAGTGGCTTTCTATCTTATTTTGAGTAAAAGCCAAAGTTCCTACAATGCTCACAGGGCCCCTCACCACCTATTTGCCTCTCTGTGTTCCTACTTCCCTCTTGGCTCACTGGGTTTCTGCCATTCCGGCCTCCTTGATCTTTCTGAAACTTGTCTTAAAGCCATTGTACTTGCTGTTCCTTCTGCCTGGAAAGCTCTTCCCCACACACAGTCCTCGTTTACATTCTCATCTGCTTTGGGTTTTGGCTCAAACATCACATTCTCGGGGTATGTGGGGAGAGGTGGTTTCCTTGAGAATTTTAAGTGGGAGCTCTAAGAATTAAAAAAAAAAATTCTTTCTATGTTTTATTTATTTTTGAGAGAGAGAGTATGAGCAAGGGAGGGACAGAGAGAGAGGGAGACACGGAATCTAAAGCAGGCTTCAGGCTCTGAGCTGTCAGCACAGAGTCCAAGGCAAGGTTTGAACTCATGAGCTGTGAGATCATGACCCGAGCTAAAGTCTGACACTTAACCGACTGAGCCACCCAGGCACCCAGGGAGCTCTAAGAATTTTAAATGCTTTCCTTCGAGAAATCCCTGCTCCCCTTATCCTGATTTAATTTTCCCTAGTTCTTTTCACTATGTGACTGACCATATATTCTACTTCTTTTTCATTGTCTGTTTCCTTCCACTAGAGAGCAAGCGCTAGGAAGGCTGGGGTTTTTGTCTGTGTAAGTTGTCAAGGGTCCTTTTGTTACAAGTCCTAGAAACCAACTGCAGCTAACTTGAAGGAAAGGGTGGCAATTTACTACAAAGACTCATGAAACCCGAGGATAGGAGGGAAGCCTGGCCTCCAGAAGGGGTTGGAGCTGGGAACCCTGGGTGTCTTAGTTGGTTAAGTGTCCAACTTCAGCTCAGGTCATGATCTCTTGGTTCATGGATATTCAAGCCTGTATCAGGCTCTGTGCTGACAGCTCGGAGACTGGAGCCAGCTTCAGATTCTGTGTCTCCCTCTCTCTCTTTGCCCCTCCCTCACTCATACACGCACTCTCTCTCTCTCTCTCTCTCTCTCTCTCTAAAGAGTAAATAAACGTTAAAAAAAATTTTTTTTTAAATAAAGGGTTGGAACTCAGTGAGAACACTCTTGTTCTCCTGCTTACCTCTCCCTGTAAGTCTGCTTCTTTCTTCTCTCTGCTGGCTTTTCCTGCTTCTCTAGACCACATAACAGAACATGATCACCCCTCAGCTCCCATTCATTAGCCAACTACTATTTGTTGGGTACAGTACATGTCAGGCACTGATCTAGGTGCTCAGGCTGCATCAGTAAACAAAGTAGGGCCTTGCTCTCGTGGAGTTTACATTCTAGCAGGAAAGACAAAGGACAAAGCATGTTAGATATGAAGAACATGGGGAAAGAAAAGGAGAACCGAGTAAGGGGGTCGGCGGACCTGGGATATGTGGGAGGAAGGCAGGATGCAATTTTGAATTTTCATCACAGTAGACTCCGGTGAGGGGATAAAATATGAGAAAAGGCCTCCAATCACCACAGAGTTAGTCAGAAACCCACTTTTAAATCCACAAAGGAGACGCCAAAAGGCAAGGCCAAAAAAACGAGCATGGTTTCTGGAGGCCAACTCCTGAGGATGAAATGGTGAAGTAAAGGTCATCCCCAGAGAAGGGGAAACTACCTTGAGCTGGAAAGACATCTCCAAATACATCTTCCACTGAAGGGATTGAGGGGCCCTCTGTTCACGCCACTGGAGAGCCCGTGTGGACTTTACAGTTAAAACAACAATCCTGATCTAATTGAGTTGTTCAGGCAACCTCACCTGTTGGAGGTCTGTGGTAAACCAGTCCCTCCATTCTGGCACATTTGTGGGAAGGCATTGTGCTGCTCATTTCCTGCTGAATTGCCCAAAAACAAGAAGACTGAGATGGTGATATCACAAAGAAACTTGCTGAATGTGAACTGACTGAGAAAATAATGTACCTCATCCCCAACTGTCAGATTTGTTTCTGCCTCCTGGGGAAGGGCTGCCCATTTTTAGGACAAGCAGCCCCGTTTCCCTTCTCTACCCTAAGGATTTTCCCCTTGAAAGAGCAAAAAGTCACAAAGAATTAAGGGAGTGAAGGGGAATAAGACAAGAGATACACTAGATGATATAATGGTAGAAGCCATGAGATTCAGGTTATTTCCTTCTGAGGGAGACAAAAATAGACATGGAAAATTTGATAAACCCCAAGTCATCTGCTGCTTTGCAAGAAAAGTCTAAGAGAATTTTAAGCCTGGAGGGCTGCCTCAGAGGACCCTCCTCAGATGTTTACAGCCTTATCTGAATTGTTAGCTTTGGAAAAGGAGACAAGGAATATTTATAAAATTATGAATTTAGAAACCTCAGGGTCCCATTATTAGAACCAAGTAACATAGGAATCTTCTGGAGTCTAAAAGCAGAATGTAGTTCATCTGTGGCTGTGAAATCACAGCAGAGCACTAGGCTGACTTTGAGTACAGAGATTCCGCACCATGCACCCTAATCCACCAGCATTTGTACATGGTGGAGACTGAGTCCCCAATATGTGAGACTTCTTGCCAATGGATGAAGATGCCATAGGTAAGGTAGAGAGATGGCTGAACCAGAGTTTTCTTTGTTTGCCATAGCCAAAAGAAGAATAAGTGTGCATTTGTGGCTTTTGGTTCCTGGGGGCCTTTTATGGGGGCTGACTGCCTAAGACAAGCCTGACAAGAAAGTGGGTTACCTGACTGAAAGTCCTGATCCTGCCTTGCGCCCAACCAAAGAAGCCAGAGGCTATTTGGAGCCCTTGGTAGACAGAAGAGGCATTGTCCCTGGGTTACCTTTGATCATCTGCCTCCTCAGAGTAAGCAACCAATGCATCCTTACAAGCAAAACTGAGTATTTGCAAGACTCAAAATCAAAAAAATTTTTTCTGATTTACCTTTGAGTCTCGAGGGAATTCTAAGCACTGACTAGCCTGTATCTACAGGCTATTATTATAGTTACCTGGGCTTCCATGGTTTGAAATAGATCCCCCAGAGACCTCCTCACCTCCACCAGCCCCCTGATTATTCAAGGGATCACACAGCAAGGACCTCAAAAGTGTCTGAGAGAACCCTAAGGCCATTAGAGGCTGGTCTATTTGGCCTTATAAATCCAGTACAGAAATGTCCCCAGGGGTTTTCTAGAGCAGAAGGAAAGCCTCACAATTACAGCAGGCCGTTCTTTTTACAGAAAGTTCCATCTAAGGAGCGCCAGAGGTTAGTTTTTCTACTGCATGTTGACACATCTCCTGTAAATCAGACTTGAACAAGGACAGCCCACTCTGCCTGAAATGGGTCCGTTCCCAGTGCCAGTCTCTCACAGACTTGGATCCAAGGGCTGCCAAATGGCCTTGTGGAGCTCCCTGATCGTTTTCCCAGAGCACCATTGCTCAGTCGTGGTCTCCCCCGGGGAATCGAGGCTTGGCCCTGCCACTGAAAAGTCCATTTCTCGTTGAGAAGTAACAAGACCATAGCACTTCCTCTTTTCAAATTGCATGGCCCCTGGGTTTCCCAGAGCCCTTGCTGAATTCCTGGAAAGATGGCAACAGGAAGCTGCCAAGCTGAGCCAGACAGCATAGGGAGAAGGTGCTCATGCGAGGCCGGCAGAGTCCCAGGGCCAGCTGGCTGCCCGGCCCAATTACCAACACCACTCAGGAGATGTGGTCAACATGAGGATGATTTTTTTTTTTTCACTTGAGTGACTTCAAAGAGTTGTAAGGGGACAGCAAGTAGGGACTAGATGCAGCCTGCTATAAAAAGAATGTGTGGTGATTATGAAAAAATCCATATTCCTTCATGTGTGTGGATCACTCAAGGCCAGTTTTGATCCAGGTATGAAGGCACAGTACCTGCATTGGGAAGAGCATAAGCTTTAGAGCCATATGGACTTAAGTTCACGAACTCCATCACTTCTTAGTATGTAGCCTTGGGCAAACCATTTATCCTCTCCAGCCTCAGAGAGCTTGCTTTCTTATCTGTGAAATAGGGACAGGGCGAATACCCTCTTGTAGGGAGGATTACTGTAACCAGACTGAAGGAAAGGTAGAAAACTCAGCTAGCACAATGCCTGGCACACGGTAAGTCAGTAAATGATAGTCACAGCTGCTATTGCCATTTTTAATACAAGCAGTGACAGTAAAGGTAATTTTAAAAGCTGAATGATTTGGGGAGGTGTATTAGAAGACTCCTTCCCTGGGGGACCGACTGACTCAATAGGTAGAGCATGTGAATCTTGATCTCGGGTTGTGAGTTCAAGCCCCATGCTGAGTATTGGGCTTACTTAAATTACAAACAACAACAGTAAAAAACCGCTCCTTCCCTAATGCCATGATGGAATAGCCATATGGATATGCAAAATATGGCAGCTGGCATTGGATGGCCATTCCTATTCCTCTTTCCTCCTTGTTCTGTTACTGTGGAGGCCAGGAAACCTCCTGGCAACAAAAGATTTCCATAAAGCACAGTCCTGGCCAATGAGATGTGAGCAATGATGTTTGTTTTTTGTTTTTTTTTTCCCCTGATAAACACATCGCTATTGCCACTTTTCCTTTCCTTTCTTTTGCCTTGAATGTGAACGTGATGCTTGGAGCAGAGGCAGCCATACTGTAGCCATGAAGCAACATGCCACGTGGTAATGATGTCTGGAGAGAATAAAAAAAACATTTTTGGTTCTCACTGACATTATTTAGCTGCTGTACCAGTCCTGGGTTACCTTCTTATAGACATCTTTTATAAGAAAAATACCCTTCTATTTGTTTAAGTGACTCAGATGGGTTTTCTGTTGTTTACTGCTGAAAACATTCTTATCTGATAAGGAGTTTTGTGATAAGCTTCTGAAATACCTTGCTGATGTAGCAGAAAGATTCACAATCACTTTGACTTCCTAATCAACTTCTCAGAAGCATAAGCTTTGTAGGCATTAAAAAATCCTAGATATTTTAACAAAATGGACATATATCTATGAATGTATCACACACACACACACACACACACACACACACACACACATTTATATAGTAGCTTATAAAACCTGAGAGGTTTGCTTTAGATGCAATTCTCGACTTTGAGAGTACACATGTACATCACAATCATGGTGGATCTCTTTAAACATGCCCTTGCCTGGAGACAGCCCCTTAGATGAGGTCAGAGCATCATAAAGGTTTAAAGCTACCCAGATATCTGTGAGGGAGAGGACCAAGTGAGAACTATGCCAGAACCTTCTTTAGCAGAGACCTAAGCTTAGCAAATCCAATCTCTTAGTTACTAACACCTCCAAGAGTCAGACCAGAAAGGTGAAGTAGCCTTTCGAGCAGCATGGCATAGCTCTACTATTTAATTCAATAGAATTATTATACATAAATTTTTAAAAAGTTGTCAGACTCCATAAAACACAGGATTTATGTATGATCCCCTACTGTAAGTTGCACAGACTTCCTCTTTAGTTTTGTCTAATATTTGGTCTGGATAAGCCAGCATTCAACCAGCATAGGGACCAGAAATACCAGAACTACTACATTATGACCTTATTTAAATAACTTGGATGACCATGATAGAAACTCGATAAAATAGGATGGGGTTCATCAGCGAAGTCCCACATATGGACAGACTAGAGCTCCTCTGATGAGAAGACAGTCAGCTAGCTCCTCATCTTTGGAAATGTTGCTATAATGTGATAGAAAGTGCCCACATGGTATGATCAGAGTCACTCACATTGCTGACCCAACATGTCTTCTTTGAATTTGTAATTTTTCAAATTATATGTAGTTTTTTGGCCAGTATTACGTATTTGCTTGAATTTCCTGTATAGATTTTAAATGACATATTTATATGCATAAATAAATATGCATAAGGTCTTGAGTTTTTTGTTTTTGTTTTTGTTTTTAGCCAACAGCAAAATGTGTGTTTTATCAGCCAAATCTGTTAGCTTTTCAATTAGGCTTCTATTCTAGGACTTGGTGGCAAGTTATTGCTAAATAATCTTAGGTTCCTAGGGTGCCTGGGTGGCTCAGTCGGTTGAGCGTCAGACTTTGGCTCAGGTCATGATCTCACAGCTCATGAGTTCGAGCCCTGCGTCAGGCTCTGTGCTGACAGCTCGGAGCCTGGAGCCTGCTTTGGATTCTGTGTCTCCCCCTCTCTCTGCCCCTAACCCACTCACATTCCGTCTCTGTCTCTCTCAAAAATAAACATTAAAAAATTAATTAATTAATTAAATTAAATAAATAATCTTAGGTTCCTATCTAGAGTAGTACTGTGTTAATTCTTTAATCAACCACCTTTGAGAAATAACAACTGGAGTCCACATTATGTAACTGTTGACACAATTTTACAGCAGCCCTTCCTCACACTGCATCTTTAGTTTTCACTAGTAATAATAATGGTAAAACTTTAATGAGCCCTAACAGTATATGTACTGTATTCTTTCTGGGCATTATTTTATTTAATCCTCACTGCAACCCAGTGAGGGAAAGTAATATTATCATGATCATTTTAGAGATGAGTAAACTGAGTTTAGGAAGTTAAACTACTTTGAAGTCACAAAGCCCGAGGCTGGTAGAGCCAGGCTTTGAAACTTGGTAATTTTTAAATTAAAAAAAAAATTGTTATGGGGCACCTGGATAAGTCAGTCAGTTGAGTGTCCAACTCTTGATTTTGGCTCAGGTCATGATCTTGTAGTCGTGAGATAAAGCCCTGCATTAGGCTCTGTGCTGAACATAGAGCCTGCTTGGAATTCTCTCTCTCTCTCTCTCTCTCTCTCTCTCTCTCTCTGTCTCTCTCTCTCTTTCTCTCTCTCTCTCTCTCTCCTCTCTCTCTCTCTTCAAAACAATTTGTTATAAACCTAGGTAATTTTTTTATACCAAAGCCCACCCTCTTACCCATCATGCTGTGCTAGCATCATTTTTCATCCACACTTATCAACCATATTTTTCTTTGGGCATATTGTAAGAATTTTTAACAATTCTTCTATTATAAATCACCTTCAACAAATCTTTTAGCCATATTTTGCTCCAGCATCAACTTTAAAAATCTTTTCCAAACAGATAAGGCCATGGGTCTGTTGTCATACTTCATTCTATGATCACGCTAGCTGTGAAGTCAGTTCCACAGATGCTGGTGTGATGGAATGAACATAAGTTTTAGAGTCAGATGCTTTGCTTCTGTGACCCAGGCTGGACATTTAATCTCTTTAAGCTACACCATGAACATCTCTAAACGGGAGGTATTCACACTGCCTTCTTGCCCCCCAGGGTTATGCTGATGGCTACTCAAGTCAGTGCAGGTAGGAAGCGCTGTGAGAACTATAGGGACACTTCCATATTTTGCAGCTTTCTTTCAACACAACTCTCCTGACTAGTTTCACTCTAATTCAAGGTCACAAGTCTCCAGTGCCCTTTAGCACCACCTAGGAGCTCTGTCACACTCTCCAAGTGTTTGCTCTCCCGTTCTTCTAAGTGACTGTTGTACATCTCTTTTCACACTGTCCCCACCCCAGTGTTAACCGGTGACCTTGCCTCATTCTTCCTCAAGAAAACTGAAGTGACCAGAAAGGCCTCCCTTGTCATGTGAGCATCCAGACTACTGCCCTAAGCCTTCAATGGCTTCCTTCAGATCACCAAGGATCAGGTGTCCCACTCTCTTCAAACCAACTGTCCCCCACCCCCCCACCCCCCACCCCCCCCGCCCTGGCTCCCATCCTCCCTCACCCGTGTCAGGGACTTTGTTCCTCCAATTTTTCCTTCTCTTCACCATCATCCATTTCACTCCCTCTACCAAAGTATGATCTTGTAATTCCCATATTAAAAATATAGATAGAAAAGCAGTCCTCTCTTGGCCCCATATCTCCACACAGCCACAACCCCATTTCTCTGCTCTCCTTAACAGCAATACTTCCTGAAGTAGTTTCTTATGGTCACTGCCTCCACTCCCTCCTCCCATACTCCCTCCTCAGCCCACTTCTGCTGGCTTCCTGTTCTACTGTGCTTCATGTTGTAGAAGCCAGTGAGCATCCCTGCCCTTATTATACTCGGCCTCTCAGCAGACGTCAACAGGGTCCATCACTCCCTCTTTTTAGAACACCTTCTTCTGACTCTCAACACACTCTCCAGGTTCTGCTTCCCACTTGCCAGTTGCCTCTTGTTCAGCTCTTTCACTAAATTTACTTCATTTTTCTGACCTGCAAGTGTCAGAGTGGCCTAGGGTTTGTGCAATGATCCCTTCTCTTCCAGGTCTGCACCCACTCTCTAAATGGTCTCATCCAGTATTAGGGCTTTAAATATCATCCATGCACCTGCCACTGCCTGCACCAACTATTTGGACTATTAAGCACTGCCACACAGATGTCAAAGCAGGCCTCTCAAACTTATGGCCCATCATAGTTCTTGAATTTCCCTTCCAATTCTCCACCAGTCTTCTCTTAGTAAATGGTACCATAATGGTATCACCAATTGGTGTCATTAAAAGGTAACACTTGCTCATGAAAAAAATCTGGAAATTACTCTTGATAACTTTTTTTTGCATCATCCCCACATCCAAACTATCAGCAGAACTTTATTTTTAATTTGTTTTAATGTTTATTTATTTTTGAGACAGAGAGAGACAGAGCATGAACGGGGGAGGGTCAGAGAAAGAGGGAGACACAGAATCTGAAGCAGGCTCCAGGCTCTGAGCTGTCAACACAGAGCCCGATGTGGGGCTCAAACTCATGGACCGTGAGATCATGACCTGAGCCGAAGTCAGACACTGAGCCACCCAGGCGCCCCTATCAGCATAGCTTCTTAAGTCCACCTGTAAAAGATAGCCTGAATCTATCCATTTCTCCCAATCCCTCTGCTGACACACTTTGGAATCAAGCTGTCCTCACCTCTCTTGTGGAATACTTCAATAGCTTCCTAACTGTTCTCCTTGCTTTGTTCAAATCCTTCTCATGGTTTAGAGATCCCTATTCGATCTGGCCTCTTGCCTGCCTCTCAGATCTCACATCCTATCATTTTTTCTCACTTACCCTCCTCAAACCCAGGCCGAGGGGTCTTTCTGCCCCTAAAACATACCAACCTCATGGTCAACTTATAGCCTGGAAGCTGGTTCTTTACCTGGAATGCTTTTCCCTTCTACTTTGCATACTTGGCTCTTCCTTGACATTCAGTCACTGGCTTCAAGGTCAGCTCCTCAAGGAAGCTTTTCCTCACCACCCCATTCTCTTCCTCTCTAATCCCACCCAGTAGTAATTCTTTTTTTTTTTTCTTCTTAAGTCTATTTATTTACTTTGAGAGAGAGAGAGCGCACAAGCAGGGCAGGGGCAGAGAGAGAGGGTGAGAGCAAATCCCAAGCAGGCTTCACACTGTCAGCACAGAGCCCAATGTGGGGCTCAAATCCACGAACCGTGAGATCAAGACTAGAGCTGAAATCAAGAGCCAGATGCTTAACCAACTGAGCCACCCAGGTGCCCCTCACCCAGTAGTAATTCTACGCAGACCCACTTGCTTCTCCATGCTTTTCTCGTTTATCTTATGCCTCCACTGAGCTGTTAGCCCAAGAGCAGATATTTTGCCACATTCGTATCTGTATCCTTTATGCTTAGGAAGTACTGGCTCAATAAATAGTTGCTGAACAAAGCAGAGTGTTTGTTATGTACTTCAAAAATTATGTATACTACCTTCCATATTAAAATAAGTCTCCTAGCAATAGAGAGATTCTTCCTCTCACCAGTCGCGAAGTACTCTTTCCTACATAACTCCAGAGTTTTCTGTCCTGGGGATAATTCTGGTTATATTCTGAGCAATAGATATTTTGTTTCTGTTCCTTTTTTCTAGGGAGCCAAAGCTCATTAAGCCCCTTCCCCATTAGGACCCTTGGGGACCAAGGCAATTACTAAGAGGACAATGGGCATTATGTGCTCCTACACTTCCCAGAAACGATGCCTGCATCTCATAAATGGCAGGGCCTCAGTATGCGGTGATTATTTTTATCCTCATTGTTTTGACACCACTGATGAAATATCTTCCTATGCCAATTGCTAAAAGCCAGGCAATAGCAATAGTTGTCATAAGTTAGGGACCAGAAGAGAAGTTTGATCCTGCTGTCTCCTGCCAACTCCGAGTGGGGTCTCTGATTTGCCATTTGAGTTCTCTGTGGCAGCTGCTTCCCTTTGAATTTAGAGTGACTCTTTCAACTTTGTGAATGAAGCATGGGGCCTGCAGAATCAGAAACCTGGGCCTCCGTCCTGCTGGTAACCAGTCTTCACAATTTCCTGTGTTAGTCACATTCATGAGCTGCGGTGAAACTCTAAGGACAATGTGTTGTAAAAGAGACATGATCTGATCCATAAAATTCATCCCTGTCATCATCTCTCATCCACTCCAGGAAGCCTGTCAATAGGACTGCCCTTCAGAATTGTCCCCAATTGCTTAGGAATATCGTATCTCCCTGTTAAGCCACATAAAGGGAGCTAGCTCCACCAGGGAGGATGGGAGAGATGTGTGCTGGCATAAAAACCAAGTCTCTCCCGGTGTCTGCGATCCCCGAGAGGTCGCGCCACTTGCTGCAGTTTCGTGGGAGCAGATGTGTGTGGTGAGGGTTGCTGCTTGGAGGTACCACCGGGCAGATGGATTCATTACACCACCTAATGAAAAGCAGTGATTCGCTGTGGCCTGAGGGAAGGCAGGTTAGAGTCATAAAGATGATATAGGGGCTTGGACGTGTGTGAATGCAGAGATGTGCAGATGGGAAAATGACAGGATGGTCCAGGTGACAAGACGCTCGTGCTTCTCTCAGAACTGCCAAGAGAGCTCCACCTGCATCAGGTCCACGTCCACACACGCTGCTGCATGGGAGCCAGTGTGACTAGCAGCCTCGAGGTGCCATGACCGTTGGCAATCACTGGCAATTAAACAAACCCAAATTGAAACAATGGATGGAAATAAGCAGTGGACTGAGAAGGGTACAGTGTGGTGGTATTTTTTTTCCTATTAATTACCAGCTGGTGACCTTGGGCATTTTAATTAACCTCTTGAGCCTCAACTTACCCATCTATAAAATGTAGGCAACAATAGGATCTCATATGGTTAATGTGAGAGTTAAATGTTAACATATGCAAAAATCCTTAACACCACCAAGGTACAGGGTCAGCCTTCAATAAATGGTAGGTATCATTGCTATTTTTATTTAATCATTAGGCACCTAAATAACCTCCACTGCATCACTGCTGATTTAATTAAATTGAAATCCTTTCTGAAGCTTACATAGCCTTTTGTGAATTGGCCCTGTGTCTCTCAGATCTCGCCCCATATCACTCTTTCTTGACCACCCTGTTTGAACCACAGCAGAAGTCTTTTTGTCCCTGAAACATACCAAATTCACTCTCATCTTAACGTCTTTCTATAGATTAGAAAAATAGGCCTATATGCCATGTTTATTTGCTCAGTAAGGAGTGTAATAGTCAATATAACAAAGACCGAATTCCAAGTACAGGGTCCAAGAGAATATATTGATAGAAGGAAATAAACTTTCCTAATATAGAACATCTTGGATTTCAGTGCCTGCAAGCAGGAAATCAGTTTTATAAAGTTGACAGACCAAGCAAGGTGCTTACGATCTCTTGGACATAGAACTGTATCTAGATAAGCAGTTGGTTAGCCCCATTGTGCCAATGAGACAATTGAGTTTTAGAGAGGATAACCTTGCAAGAAACAACTTGTAACTAGTGGAGCTGGGTGTGGAACCCATGCCTGACTTCAACAGTGCTTCTCTTTAACTATAATCCTCTACTGGCATAGAGATTTTCAACATAGGTTCTCTCATTATTTTGGAGGGACAGCAGATCCTATTCCACCTATGGAAAGAGCTTTCTAACCAGGAGAGGCCATTCAGAAAACTAACACTGAATCATTATACTTATCCTGAAACATTGGTCTCATACAACTTGCCTCCCCAGAAAAATGGCTTAGAGAACCAACCTGGACTCTGTCCCCATAGGTCCCTTGGCTCTCCTGGCACTGGATCTGCTTCCTGAAAACCCAGTTCCCCTGACCCTCAGCAGCCTCAGGCACTGTGACCCAAATTTCCATCCAGAGTCCCTTCTTCTATCTTTTCTCTCCTCACCTTTTGGCACACACTCTTTCTTCCTTTACCAAAGATCTCCTAGTAGCCATTATATCCCTTGCTACTTAAAGTAGAATTCGTGGCATCCCCCAGAGGCTTGTTAGAAATGCAGAATCTCAAGTCCTCTGCCTTGTGAATCTGAATCTGAATTTTAAAAAGATCTTCAGATGATCCATACTCCATTAAGGTTTGAGAAACACTGCTCTTGCCTATTTCTGGACAAAGCCTCCACCAATTCCAAAGGTAATAAATTAACCCCATTGGGTCTGTCACTCTGACTTCCCAGCCCCTGTACAATCTGAACATCTGCCTCCAAAAGCCCAAATCAGCATTTTACAGTTTCACCTGGCTTCTCTGCTGCTTCTTCCATAAGCCCAATGTTTCAACCCAGAGGCAATTAATTGGATTTTCTGAATGAGAGCAAAAGAGTGATGACAGACCATCCCTAATAGCACTTAGGGGTGTTACTCACATGTCAATTGATATGAGCCTCAGTCATTATTATTGAGTAATATGGCATAGATAGATATGAATTCAGTACACCATCCTGTGCTAGGGAAGTATAGTGATTTCCATTTGGGAAATAGACACAACAAGCAGGGAGTTGGGTCATAAGCTTATCCTGCCTAGTTCTGATGTCCTCTTGCTAATGATGCCTAATTTTGTCCAGCCCTTAAGTTCAATGGCTGGTACAATAATCCCTTTTATTTTATTATTTTTTAAATGTTTATTTAATTAGTATTTTTTTAATGTTTATTTATTTTGAGAGAGAGTGCAAGAGCAAGCACAAGTGGGGGAGGGGCAGAGAGAGAGAGAGAGAGAGAGAGAGAGAATCCCAAGCATGCTCTGTGCAGTCAGTGCAGCGTCCAATGCAGGGCTCGATCTCATGAACTGTGAGATCATGACCTGAGCTGAGATCCAGGGTCACTTAACTGACGGAGCCACCCAGGCACTCCAAAATAATCTATTTTAAAATTAAGTTAAAAGTATTTGTATTTGCTGTATTTGTTGTATAAAGATATTTCCAGAAAGGTTAAATCTATTATTCCAGACTGCATTTAGAGGTCATAAGTTTATTTTTTTTCTTAAGTAGGCTTTACACCCACTGTGGAGCCTAACACAGGCCTTGAACTCATGACCATATCAAGACCTGAGCTGAGATCAAGAGTCAGATGCTTAACTGACTGAGTTACCCAGGCACCCCAGAGTTCATAAGTTTCTTAATCCTAGACATGTACATGGTCTAGAAGTAATATTAGTAGTTTATAATAACAATAGCAATTACATTGATCAAGGTAACCATTTATTCACAAATACTATGCCAGATATTAAGAGTCAGGTATTATTTGTATGTTTACCTTCCAGAAAACCAACACCTGCAATGAGATGACAGTCATGATTGAACCTCAATAATTGTTCGACCAGTCAAACCACTCTCTGCTCACCCTCTATTACATACATAGGCAGTAATAGTAAATGTGGGTTCACTGCTAGATGGGTTAAAAATAAAATAACTTCGGTCAAATGCAACCACATCAGAGATTTCACACTGAAAAAGTCACTTTTAGAAAAGGAATGTGCTGAAAGGTCAGATGGAAGTTTCCTCTTTCCCACACCCAAGAGCTCAAAGAGTGAATAAATATGTCCCTCTGCTGTGGGGGCTAGGCACTTCACGAAGGTGGCTGTGGGCAGGAGTGATCACTCCTCTGATCTACAGAAACTGTTTTAAGAAGAAACGTGAAAGTAAGTGCAAGGATTTGGGGAGGTGGGAGTTAGGTGATTTTCCACCAGCTGAGGTCAAGTGCAGAGGACCTCATTTATTTCTATATAAATCTCAAGTCAATTTTCTAAAATAGAAAAAAAAAAAAGTGGGGAGAGGGGTTGCTTGAAATGTCCAGGCTTGCTGGATTTTTCTGTTCTCTTTGTTTGCATTATCTGTCCAAGTTAACCTCTCATCACCCAGCACAAGGGATGAGAAAAATTAGACAACATTTCTAACACAGCCACTAATTATCAGAAAGTCTGCATTTTTCTGAAGTTCATTCACTTTTCTTCAGTAACTTTGACTTTGTTAATAAAGGTTAGACCATAAAATTGTACTTTGAGGTAAATATTAAACCAGATCAACCCACCGGTGGGCAGCCATTTCTTTCCAGGAAATGAAATGAGTAATTAGAAAAATGTAGAAACATTTTCCACAGTCCTTGCTTCCTGCTCTACCTTTTTTTCTTTCTTGTTTAATTTCCTCATACAAAGTACTTTTTCTGATGCCAGTTCTTAATGAGGAGCCTTATCTCTTGCTCTGAAATAATTGACCAGGTGAAAGGTGTTCTCTGTTTTAATTCTGCTTCTTGAAAACGTTGCTTTTGTCTTTTTCCCTTTTTCTATTCTCTCTTTTAAAGGAGTTGACTGAACATCTCAAATTCGTTATGCTAATGTAGAGTAATAAAAATATGTGTTCAAATTGTTTCATTCTGCCATCTTGAATGTTTCCAAGTGACCATTTATCTATAATTTAATATTAAAAGCTTTAAATATAAGATTAACCTAAATGAGTTCTATGGGGAGAAAAGCATCAGCTTACTCAGAGGAGTCTATTGTATTTTTTATTCCAGCTGAACATTCATTGCCTTCCCCTCTCTTCCACCTCAATTTTTCCTCTACACAAGATGGATATTAACTGTTTGAGGAAACAGACTTGGGTATTTTATTTTGTAGCTTTACACTAACCCAACAATGCAATTTATAGCATTTACAAGGAGCCTTCCATGTTCTAATCAATTGTAGCTCTTCTGCTCTGAGTACCAGCACCAGACATTATATTTCCCATGAGCCTTTGATTAACACAACACCAATACTCCAAACAGAAACTGAAAAAGCAGCAAAGACATAAAGCTTACTTTTTCCAGCACTGACATCATGCTGGTCTAGCAGTAAGGAACAGAAAGAAATTGCACAGAGAAGTTGCCTATCAACACATGGCTAGTTCTTTGAGACTGATCTGAGTTTTCCACTTGAGGGCTTTTAAGCACTCAGAATGGAATGCAGTATCTCAAAGCATTCCAGGCAATGGACTGTGCTCTTAAAGAAGACTGGCCTGGAAGAGTTTCCTTTCAAATTAAAGCTGGAGTTGGATTTCTGTGAGGGTCCATCTCTGTGCTCTGAAAGAACCTTGTCCAAGGTATGTCAAGAGACAAACTTGAAATGGCCAGCAAACATCAAGAGTCACTCTTGCTGGGGGCTCCTGGGTGGCTCAGTCAAACGTCCGACTTTAGCCCAGGTCATGACCTCGCGGTTTCTGGGTTCAACAGCTGACAGCTCAGATCCTGGAGCCTGCTTCTGATTCTGTATCTCCCTCTCTTTCTGCCCCTGCCCCACTTGCACTCAATCTCTCTCTCTCTCCCCAAAATAAACATTAAAAAATTTTTTTGAAAAGATTCACTCTTGTTGTTTCACAATGAAAAATGTTAAAAACCTCAATGTCACACAATTTGGAGACTAGAAAAATCCTGACCATGGAAACCAACACATTTACAAAATAATCTGGCCATTCAAAACAAGGTTTTCATGAATTCAGACTTAATCACTGTTTTTTCCGTAATTCAACTCAAAATTATTTTTTCATTTGATTCCGCTTTTCAAAGAGTAGGGGACTTTAAAAATTTTCTCTTCAAGCTCTGCATTAAAACAAAGTCATATATTTTACTAAACTACATGTAATCAAGATTATATAAAAAGCTGAAGTGTTGTATCCAGGTTATTATCTGCTTTTGCTTGCTTACATGTTTCTGATCCAAGCCTTACTGCCTGTTACCAAGCACAGGTGGAGAATAGGTATGCTCTCCTTTGTGCTGTGACTGTAGGGTCCTTGGACTTAAGGGTGGGGGGATCGAGACCAGTGAAACATGACAGGAAGAAAAGGGAAACTGGGGAAGACAGATGCCCAATCTTAAAGCATATGGCCATACTCAGTGTACAGAACTTATTTTTAGGATAGGGGTTTGAAAGAATAATGAAACCAGTATCACTGCAAGTCAACAGCCACAATCCCTTTATCCATACTAAATCAGATCAATTATCTTCATGAACTCATCACCATTGATTGTTGGTTTTCTCTATTACATGCTCCCCCATCTCCCTCCAAGTCTTCCCACTTCTTCCTTTGCTTCATCTTTTTTTTTCCTATTCTAAGGTCAATACTTAAAACCACACTAACCCTGTACCATTGTTCTATTGCCCTAGTTTGTCTGCCTGCCTCTACACTTTTTTCTTAGCCAATGAATCCTACATCCCATCATTGAGCTATTTTCCTAAAACTCCATTTTTTTGTCATGTTAATTCCATGGATAACAACAGCTTTGGCTTCCTATTATCCATAGGGGAGCTAACTCCCCTCCATCTGGCTCTGCCTTCATTCCTACAACAGAATTCCCCACCACTCCCTCTGAGGGAACAGTCTCCGCCTCCCCCCCCCCGCCCCGCCCCTGGTTTTCCATAAAGACATCTTTCTCTTGTAAGCCTATCATGTTAAGGTTCTGAGTGATCACCTCTGATACATGAGAGGGAAAAAGACAACAAGTCCCCACAGAGGTGTCAAACTGGTACCTAGAACTAGGAAAAAGCAGCCACTCATTGAACTTAAGATCATCAGACCTCAGGGGGCCTGGGTGGCTCAGTCAGTTAAGCATCTAACTCTTGATTTTGGCTCAGGTCGTGATCTCATGGTGGTGAGTTCAAGCCCCAAGTCATGTCCCACACTAAGTGTGGAGCCTGCTTGGGATTCTCTCTCTCCCTCTCTCTCTCTGCCCCTCACCCACTCACATTTTCTCTCTCTCTCTCTCCCTCTGTCTCTCTCTCTCACTCTCTCCTTGCTCTGCAAGGACTGAGAGTAGGAGATCCCTACCTTCCAGACTGGAAACAGTAATTCAGCAGGGTGTTCTGTTTGGGCGGAGATTGAAAGCTGAGCCTTCTGTTGGCCAGGGCACAGAGTAGAGTTAGGGCACATCCTCCACTACCCATAGGCTCCAGGAAAGTCAAGTATGATGTTAGCTCAGCTGCCAAACCAGGATCATGGGGTCGGAAGCCAAGCATCACCTTAGGCCATAACTGAATATACATCAGGTAACTTCAGTTGCACCTCAGGTGCCATGACCTCTGGGAAGCATTCTCTGACCTTACGACCCGTCCAAATGACCTCCACCGAGCTCCCTTAGCATCCCCATTATCTAAATCTTCGCTCACATAAGACAGTTATCTGATTCCCTGCTTGTTTCCTCCATCAGAGAGCTCTGTGAGAGCTCATCACACAATGCCTGGTACGTGGAGCAGTTCAGTGAATGAAACCAAGCAGTTCTGAAAGCAGAAGCCAGGGGAGGAGTGGGTGGATTGGAAGCTTTTCTTACGTATCTTCCCTCTGCAGAGCCCAGCTCTGGATGGCACACAAAAGCGGCACTTGCTGAGTGAGTCAGTGACTGATAGGCTAATGCTGTTTTTCATATTCTAGTGTTCTTTTCATTTCTTTCTCACATTTCATGTGAAAGTCCAACCCTGTTACTACTAGAACTCTAAGAGCTTTATTTTCAAAATTAATCGTTGCAAATTTTCACATGTGCAGCCTTAGTGCAACTATCTTATTGTGCAAACATATTTTAACATCTTATATCATGGTGCATGTGAATTTGGAGTCTTTGCCAAGTTGTCTGTGACTTGATTTCCGGATGGGGCTACAGCAGCACCGTACAGCTCCCCTAATTGGATGCACTGCTGGAGAGAAAGAGAGGGGCTTGCCTTTTTGTGTACACGGTTTCTCTCTGATGCACACGTACTCCAATTCAGAGCACGGCTTCGGCTGCTGGTTGGAGAAATCTGGCCCGCAGGTCTGACTTCAAAAACAGAAAAAAGAGACCTCCCAATTCTGGTTTCCACTTTGGCCTTAACTAGCTCCTATTGTGCTCCATATGGCAGGACATATGTTTCTCACCACACAAATTTAAAACATCTGAAAATAATATTTTCCCGGTTGTGCAGCCATTAGGGATGAGGTAGCATTTTCTGAGCAAAAGCTTGAGTCAGTGGTGAACCTAAGAGGTGGCATCAAAAGGACAGTGGCCAGCACTCAGCGCGGCTTTCCTCAAATCCAAGAACAACATACAAGTCCACGGGATGGGAAGGGTAGGGGAGCATGGTCAGCCACCACCCCCAGTCCTCCCCACAGGCCCATGCACACATTTTCTGCCCTAACTATGAGCTTCAAAACAAAAGAGAGCAAACCACACATATTATAAAAAATAAAATAAAATTTAAAAAAACACCCACCAATATTGCTATATACGTATTTTACTAGACTAATCTTTATGATCTTATCTTTGTATTTCATAAAGGATTTTTTTGGCCCTGGAGAGTCTCATGTACATTCTAGAGGAAAAGGCAGAATACCCTTCCTATAAACTACCCTGGATTGGGCTTTTGAAAACCAGACAACGGGCCCAAAATGGAGTTGCTTATGCTCAGCTCCAAGTCACCAAACTGAGATTTAACTCAATTACAGTCTCATCTCTGCCAGAACCGGAATCTTAACCAGTCAATCAGGAATTGCCCCATCAGTACCAGTTAGGTAATCTGTGTGATACATCCCTGCCATCCCCTCAAAGAAAGTAACCTTGCAATAACCAGTCTGCCTTTTTGCCAGTATAACCTCCTTGTTTCTGCCCCCTTCTGCCTCTAAAAGTCTTTCATTGTGTGCAGCTCCTCAGAGTTCCTTTCTCTCCACTAGGTTGGATACTGCCCTGTTCAAATTGGTTTTTGTTCAAATAAACTCTTAAAATTTTTTAATATGCCTCAGTTTATCTTTTATTTTAAAAATTTTTTAACGTTTATTTATTTTTGAGACAGAGAGAGAGAGACAGAGCATGAACTGGGGAGGGTCAGAGAGAGGGAGACACAGAATCCAAATCAGGCTCCAGGCTCTGAACTGTCAGCACAGAGCCTGACGCGGGGCTCGAATTCATGGACTGTGAAATCATGACCTGAGCTGAAGTCTGTCGCTTAACCGACTGAGCCACCCAGGTGCCCCCTCAGTTTATCTTTTAACAGGCTGCCCCAGGCCTGGCTGCAGCCAGGGGAAACAGCTCAGATGAGAAGGCATTACGGTTTTGTGATGGTGTGGTTGTGTAATTCCTTGCGATTCAGGACGTGGAGTTGGTTGGCAAGGAGACCGAAGGCCTCAGGTGGGAGACATTTGAAGACGTGGGGTTATGAAGGGGTAAAATGCAGAGAGAACACTGCTAAATCCCAAGATTGCCCAATTAATAACGGACGCTGAGCCGGCAGCGGCATAAAACAACCTGTAACAGGCCTGGGGTGAATTCTCTCGGAATTCCCAATCTAGGGAGCTCTGCAGAGTCAGCACACAGCCACCCTTGAAAGCCAGTTTCAAGTAAGCCAAGAGAGCTGCCCAGGATCCAAATTGGAAGACAGAAAGAGAATGAGAGAGAGGAGGGAGGAGGGAATGAAGGAAAGGAGGAAGGGAAGAAAGGAAGATGGAAGGAAAGGAGGAAGGGAGAAAGAGAGGGAGGGGGAAGATATGGGGATGGCCTAAAAAGAAGGTCAAATGCCAAACCAACTTCAGGTACAGAGCAAGGGCACTGTGTCCTCTCTCACCTAAAGTACCACCTGACATTTCAGATCCCTCTCTTCTACTTTAGTTTTCTGAAAATGCCATATATTTCTCTTACTTCCCTGGTTTTCTTCCTCCTTGACGGGAACATTAACTCCGTGAAGGTAGGGAATAGTATTTATTTTGTTCACTGTGCTATATCATCTAAAGTGTCAGAAAAATTGTTCTTATTCCAGGCTGACTCTCCTGCCTTGAGCTGATGATGAAGGTACAGTCAGGTGTAAGAGCGGTGGCAAAAGAGGGGAACAGGAGACTTCTGGAAGCCTGGACTTGTGAGGAGCCTCCTCCCCGACAAAGGAGGCCGTGGCACCTGGCTCCCACAGCAGCCCTGGCCCTCTGGGCTCTCGGCCAAGCTCAGACTAAACACTGCTCCACATGCGGCCATTCAGTTCTCACAGCAACCCTATGAGGCAAGCACTATTTTCAACTTTATCTTTTATGTAAGATAACTGAGGAACAGAGAGCTAAAGAATTAGGTTGAGCCACATGAAATTGTCATTTTAGTACATAAAAATTATCAATTATCAGCATTATCATACCGTTTAACCTAACTGTGTGCCCGATAATAAATTTCTTAAGCAGCAGAAATGCAGATTGCAAGTGCACGGCTGTCTGACTCTGGAGCCCAAGTTCAAGGGCAAAGCCATTGCAGGTGGAAGGACACCATGGGGGAAGCCGGGAAGCCGTGTCATTAGATCTCATTAGAATATTCATACAATGAGGCCTAGGAGAGAGGAGAGGATTGGAAATCGCCTGTGAGAGCTATAGCCATATGGTCTTCCCAAAATACCTCCATTTTAAAATGAAAGCTCCTTATTCAGCCTTAAAAAGAAATGAAATTCTGACACATGCTACAACAGGGATGAACCTTGAAGACATTATGCTAAGGAAAACAAGCTAGACATAAAAGGACAAACAGTGTATGATTCCACTTATATGAGGTACCCAGAGCAGTCGACTTCATACAGACAGGAAGTAGAACAGTGGTTGCCAGGGGCTGGGGGAGACAATGGAAGATAGGGAGTTAGAGTTTAATGGGGACGGAGTTTCAGTTCGGGAAGATAAAAATATTCTGGAGATGGATGGTGGTGACGGTTGCCCAACAATGTGAATGTAGTTAATGCCACTGAATTGTTCACTTAAAAATGGTTCCAGTGGGGGCGCCTGGCCGGCTCGGTCGGTGGAGCTTACAACTCTTGATCTTGGGGTTGTGGGTTCGAGCCCCACGTTGGGTGTAAAAATTACTTAAAAATAAAATCTTAAAAAAATAGTTAAAATGTACTTTTTATGTTGTGTGTATTTCACCACAGTGGGGGAAAGAGAAGGCAAAGACTCTTGCTTCAGTTTGGACCTGCCCAATTATAAGCATCGTTGGATACTTGGATGCTGAAAGACAAAGCCTATTTTTTCCAGTCTGTGCCTTTACAACGGAAAGTGTACACGTGTATATAAATCTATCTGCACGTACTATATGCAAATACTACTACTACTAATAAAAACAGCTAGCATTTAGTGAGCACTCACCTCTTGACAGACTCTGATTAGATGTTGTATGGGTATTAATGCATTTGAAATCCACCAGAGCCCCACAAGGCAGGTGTTTGATGATCTCCGTTTTGTTTCCAATGCTCTCTGCTATGGCACATATACATGTGAGAGAGCAGTCACCTTTTTTCCAACTATGTGGGGATTTCCTAGAGAGCTCCAAGAACAAAAGACTATAGTGAAAACTGATTCGAAGCAGAGGCTTGGAACAACCCCTGATTCAGGTCCTCAATAAATTTTTGTCAAGTAAAGAAGCACATGACTCCAGAAGAATTCCCCAGGTTTTCTGGTTATATACCTTAATGTTTGTGTCACCAGAGTTTTAAATATGGGGAACTGAAAGGAAAAAAAAAAACATATCATGATGAAAATTTCTGCCAAAATGCATTCTGATATTTTTTACAAAGTGGGAACGTGACTAACTACAGCCTACAAAAGCTGGCTATATTTAGAAATGGACTTTTTTGTTTGTTTGTTTCACCAAAGTGCAGCATCATAAAAAAGGTCGCAGGCTTTCAGATGAAGGAAATTTCATGCGATGGTTTTGTGTCATCTGGCTGTTGTTTCTGTGGGTGACATGACCGCCCCCTGGCTACCCTCAGCCCAAGCTCGTTAGAAGCAGGACTCACTATAGTTTGACCACAGGGTATTTTTAGTTCCTTCTGACAGGATTGGAACTGGGTATAGGATAGTCAGCTCACAGTTCTCTCTAATTGTCGCACCTACTGCACAGAAACGGGGGAGAAAAATGATTGAAGCTCCAGTCACAATCCTCCTGGAAAAGGTGGGATGTCTGTCAGCTCTTCAAGAGTGAAGCAGCCTATCTTGCACTTTCAAAGCCCGTTGTTTTGCAAGAAGTCTTAGGTGAAAACAATGAGACAAAAGCATGCTTTGTGAAAGACAATGACATCCATTCAAATGCCTCTCATTATACTCTCCTATTTTGCAGAGCCTTGTATCCAGAATTATCCTGTTCTATTAACTAGTCTGGTATAGTCTCAAAGAAAAAAAAGCGTTTTTTTTTTTTCTTAAGTGCAGAGTTGGGGGTGGCGAAAAATTAAAGCAAAAAGGCATCTCCTTCAATTCATTCAGTCGCAGCCGCTAGTTGGAAAGATTGTTTCTCGTCACAGTCTCCTCCAGCTCTTTATGGGAGGAGCTCCAATCTTCCCAGAAACACAGATTCCCAAGTGCACGCTTCAGGCTACAATTACATCTCTACAAATGAAGTAGCCCCACAATAGGACACAAAGGGAAATGTTCTTCTCAGCCTTTTCTTTTCCTCTTTTGTACTTGTTGCACAAGGTTACATGATTTGTTGCAAAAATCCTGGAACCTGGGGAGGAAAACAGCTCCTTGGGTCTCTGTTCCACTCTGTTTCTGTCTCATTCAATATGTTCCTCAGCGATTAATTCCACCAGATCTTAAATATGGTGAAGGAAGTCATGCATACCACTTCCCAAGGAGCTGAGCCCACAATTTATGAGATTTTGTTGGTCAGGACATTTAGACTCTTCATCTGTGGTTCAAGCTTATTGCAGTTCAAGTTCACCGGGCTCAGGGTGTGAGGGAAATGGATGGCAAAAAGGTGATCTCAGGGCAAAGCTGACACAAGAGGAGAGAATGATGGAGGAACTGGCCAATCTCTGAGTAGGGGTCCTGGGCTGGGGAGAGGAGAGTCATGTTCCAAGGCTTCCTGGGTCAGGCGGCAACCTTTGGGATGCACCTGCAAGTAAAGATCCCATCAGACTGAGGAGCTCTGCATGGAAGGCCCTTTCAAACTGCATTGGCAGGAGCACCTGGCTGGCTCACTTGGTAGAGCACGCAACTCTTCTTCTTCTTTTTTTTTTTTTTTAAGTTTATGTATTTATTTTGAGAGAGACAGAGAGCAAGCTGGCAGAGAGACAGAGAGAGACAGAGGGTCTGAAGCAGGCCCTGTCCTGACAGCAGAGAGCCGGATGTGGGGCTCGAACTCATGAACTGCAAGATTATGACCTGAGCTGAAGTCAGATGCTTAACCAACTGAGTCACCCAGGCACCCGAGCATGCAACTCTTCATTTGGCATTGTGAGTTCAAGCCCACATCGGGCATAGAGATTACTTTTTTAAAAATTGCATTGGCAGGACCAAACAGCATAGCCAATCAACCACAAGAAAACAGGATAATCTACTACTGTGCACCATGAAAAAAGGTCCAAGTCGATGAGGATACCCTGGTCCTGTCCATCATGGGCAATAATTTCCTCTTGTAGTTGCACCTTTTCACTTAAACAGTAAAAGGCTTATATTTATCAATGTAATCACTGTGCCCCTGGTTCCACCAGTCTACAAAAACAAAAGAGGTCATATTTACAATTAGACCTAAATAACAAGGGCTTCAATCTCCCATTGTTTCCAGTCTTTTCCAGAGTAGCTGTCTCTATTTCAGAACTTCTCCAGAGCTCCTTATGTGTATCTATGAACTAGTCTTCATTATCACCCCCTTGTAGCCATAGCAATGCAGACAGAGCCTCCATGCCTGCTGCCACAATCATTGGCCCACTCTGGCAGCCTGCCAGCATTCCGTGGACATGAAGCCAGAAGCCCACCTTTGCTGAGCTCCAGGCTGAAAATCCTAGCAGCCCAATTATAAGGCTTGACCAAGCCACCTGTCTGTTGACCCTCATGCCTGGATGTCACCACCAACACAAACACAGAACCATCCACCTTCACCTACCCCGGGGTGGACCCTTTGACAAATAGCCCAGTGTGGTTCTTGGTGGCAAGAGGTTAGATGCTCCTTCCTGTTATTCTCTCCAAAGATGACCCACAGCAGGTTGCCTGGGCCCCAGGTATTACAGCATTTTGACTAATATCACAGCTCTTTCATTTGCCATGTGTGCAGCTATTTTCTTCAAAGCTCTCCCATGGTGACAGGTGGCTCCCTCAGCAGAGTTGCTAGAATCTTTCCCCAGGTCAGCACTTTCCAGTGAAGATGTAGAACCTGAACCTGAGTCCCACTCACCTCTTCCCTATGGTGAGCTTCTTACCAAAGGCCCTATTGTCTTCTTCCTCAAACTTTGATCTGGGACACTTCAGACTACCAGTCATGGTTTTATGTCTTCATTTCTCCTTTGTGGAGCCAAGGAGTAGGCTCCTTACTCCCCATGTAATTACGGAAGGACAGGGCTACATAAAGCCTCAAATACAAATAGCTATTTTGAGGGAGAGATAATGCTTTTAGCATCTGAACCCCAGACACTAAGTTAGGCCATATTATCTTGGAATGAAAACAGACTGAATCAGATGCTCTTTGTGTCCACTCAGACTATGGTTATCAAATGTCTACATCATTCATTCATCCACTTATTTATCCAACATTTATGGAACACCTACTATGTGCCTGGCACTGCACTAGGCTTTAGAAACACAAAGATGAATAAAACAAGGTACAGGCTATGGGAAAAGGCTGATACATAAGTTACTGACAATATAATGTTGTGGTATTGTACGTAATAGGGCTATTCCATTCTACGAACAGCAGAAAAGCAGAAGATTCCTTCTGTCTGGTGAAATCACAGCTCCTCAAAGTAGGAGATATTTAGGCTGGGTGTTGAAGGATGAATAGGAGTACATTAGGAAGGGAAGGGTAAGGAATTCCAGAGGGAGTTGTTAATAAACATTGGCCCAGAGGCATGGAGTTTCATTGCTTACTTGAGGAAGCATTGGAATTAGGTGTGGTTGGGGCATGTGGGCAAAAGAAAGACTGGAATAGCAGGAAATGAAGCTGGTCCAGATACACTGGAGCCACTTATGAAAAGCTTAGTATGCCCTTTTAAGAACCTGTAATTTTGCTCAATCCAGAAATATTCCTTAAGCACCTACTAGATATTTGAGCACTGAGAGTGGAAAGATGACCCCTATTCTTTAGGAGGTTAAATCACTTGGGGAGACAAACTTACAGAGACCACTATGATATGATGTGATGACAGAGACAAACACAGGGTGCTCTGGGGCACACAGACTGGAAGGAGAATTGGTGGGGCATGTCTGAGACAGGCTTCCTGGAAGCATTACTGTTGAACTGATCTTGTTTAAATAAATAATCTCTATGCCCAACGTGAGGCTCAAACTCCCCACCCTGAGATCAAGAGTCGCATGCTCCACTGACTGAGCCAGCCAGATGCCCCCACTGCTGAATTAATTTTGATGAATGAGTGAGTATAAGCTAGCAAAGAAAAGGGAGAAAACGCTTTCCAGGCAGATGGAGCAAACACAGCGAGCAAAGGCAAAGGGACACCAAATAGCATCATTTATTGTTTTTATTTATTTCAGAGGAAGAGATGATAGGAAGCAGCACAGTACAACTGGAATATGAAGGGAGAGACTAGGACTAGGAGGAAGTAAGGATGGGGACATAGAGACGAGCTAGGAGACTAAGGGCCTGATAGGCCAGTTAAGACCTATAAACTTTGTCTTGTAGGTAATAGGGAGCTATGGAAAAGTGTAGTGCAGGAGAGTGATAAAGACCAATTTGGTATTTTAGGTCACTCCAGTGCCGGTGTGGGTCAGGACAAATCTGGAGCCAAGGAGATGAGGCTATTGAAATATCCAGGCAAGAGATGCTGACTCTCTAAAGGACAAAGGGAGATGACTTGATTGTTTGCATACATGTCTTCCATTCAGCGAAGTGACACTATTATGCTGAGGGTGACATTTTAGGTTCATATCTGTTGTTAGATCCTATCGCCTGGACAGAAAGAAAATTAGGGCTTTAAGAATCAGTCTAGAACCATATTCATCACAGCATTATTCACAATAGCCAAAGATAAGAATGACCTAAGTGTCCATCAACAGATGAATGGATAAACATAAAGTGGTTTTTACACACAATGGAATATTATTCAGCCTTAACAAGGAAGGAAATTCAGACACATGCTACAACAGGGATGAACCTTGAAGACATTATGTGAATTGAATAAACCAGACATAAAAGGACAAGCACTGTATGAGTCCACTTATTTGAGGTACATAGAGTAGTCAACTTCATAAAGACAGAAAGTAAAATGGTGGTTGCCAGGGGCTGGGGGAGAGGGGAGAATGGGAAGGTAAGTTTCTAATGGGGACAGAGTTTCAGATGGGGAAGATGACAATTTTCTGGAGATAGATGGTGGTAATGGCTGCACAACACATGTGAGCTTTCGTAATGCCACTGCACCTTATACTTAAAATGGTTAAAATAGTAAATTCTATGTTATGTATATTTTACCACAATTTCAAAAAAGAACACTGAAAGAAGATAAGGCTGTGTAATATTTATGGTAGGGATTGATGTTTTCCAAATAACAAATTAAGAAGTAGATCTGTAGGAACTAGATTCATAGAAATGAAGAAATGTAAGCAATAGAATCATATATAATTGAGTAGTCCAATCCATGGCAAAACCTTTTTGAAACCAAGAGTGATCTCTGTAATATACCTTGAATTGTGAGATTTACTGACTATAAAATGTAAGTCTTGCACCAATTCTTAAAAAAAAAAACAAAAAAAAGTGTAGACCAGCCAGCCACCTGTTGTGGTAAATAAAGTTTTATTGGCACCCCTCCACACCCACTTGTGTTATGTTTTTTAGCCTGTGGCTTCTTCTACTCCACCACAGCAGAACTGAGACACAGAGACTGTCTAACCTGCAAAAACAAAAATATTTACTATCTGGCCCTCTATAGAAAAAGTTCGCTGAGCCCTGTTCTAAACTTTTGAATATGGAGCGTATTTTGCTAACAGCATGTATCGATGTTCAATTTGTGGTTATTGGTGAGAATGTTCTTGTTCTTAGGACAGGAATGCTGAAGATTTATGGGGAAATGTTCAAACAGTGGGTGATAGATAAACAGATTGGCAGACTGATCGAATATGGCAAAAAGGTAACACTTAGTGAATCTTGCTGAAGGGTAGAAAGGTGTTCACTGTATTATTCTTGCAATTCTTCTGAAGTTTGACGTTTGTCAGAATAAAAACAAAAGGAAAAAAAAACAAATGTACCCTGAGGGCTCAGTTCCTTCCAGTCTTCTGCAGCTTCTTGCACACTGGTGATTTTCTGACTTTATATGATTGCAGATTAGAATAAAGTGTCCAAATCAAGGATAAGACCATGCCCTCCCTGGCCTGCAAAGGGAGTGTGCCAACCAGTTACAACCCATTAGTGCCTAGATTCTCTTTGGTGTTAATTTTTTTCCCTTTGGATAATTGTATTTTGGACTCTCCACATGCTGTGCAAGCAATGCCAGCAAATCCTCTTGTGGATGAAGCTGTAAAAATAGCAAATAAGCAGCCAATTTCTCTACTCGTATGTCTATAGTCACACAGAAATGGAATAATTCTTCCTGTGTTCTACTTGCCACTTTGAGTCTCTACTTACCCAGTGTTGGACCTGATTTCTCCATTTTTTTGTTTCAAGATCTAAGAGTTGGGCCATAGCTCACAAGTTAATTAGGGATATACAACATGTACCTTGAAAGAGATACGTGAGAACAGTTACCCAGGAAGATACAATTTCATCTCCTGACTCAACAATTCCACACCTTGAAATATGTCCTAAAGAAATCTTCAACACACATTTTAAACTGATATGCACAAGGATACATTTCTTTGCAGTTGGTGGTGGGGGGGATCAGAAGGTAATCTGAAAATCAATGAGGGAGTGAATGTGTAAAATGTGATAAATGCCCACCATGGAGTGCTCTGCATCCTTAAGAAGCACCATAGATACATGCATAGCAAAAAACCGTACTTCGTAAAACAAATGTGAGAAAGAGTGTGATAGATAGTAACACAATCACATATATGGAAATTAGAAGTACATGCACACAAGACACTAGCACACATTTTGTGACAACACTTAAAGCTACACATTAAATACTTTAGAATGGTTGCTGGTGGAAAAGGTGGAAAAGGGGACTGGGATGGAAGGGAATATATGATTAAATCAAGCATTTATATATTCTTAAAAAGAGAGAAGGACCTTGCAGCACTGATGTTGATGTTTAAGGAAAACAAAAAATAACTTAGAAGAAGAACAAAGTAGCAATACTCAATATATGTGTAGTGAGTGCATGAAGCCGAGAAGTAATCAGAGGGGATGGTTTATCAGGAAGTTCCTGGAAAAGGTGACTTTTAGGTATAGTACTTCATCCCTACCCAATACCACCTTCCGGTAAGATTTCTATTAATCCCATGAAATAGCCAGCACCATCATATAAACTAATACTTAATGATAACACTAACTATATTTTGTTTTGTTTTTTATAACTAGTTTTCACACCCAGCGTGGAGCCCAAGGTGGAGCTTGAACACACGACCTTAAGATCAATACCTGAGCTGAGATCAAGAGTTGGACTCTTAACTGACTGAGCCACCCAAGAGCCCCTACTTATATATTTTAAACATTCAAAATACAGTGCCAAATCCAACCCTAAATAATTTAGATGAATTATTTAATTTAACCTCTACAGAACTCTTACAAGAGAAGAATTATTTCACAGATGGAGAAACTGAGACTTAGAGAGATTAGTTAATTTGTCCAAGGTTACATAGCTAGGATGTGGCAAAACAAGGTTGTTACCCTTCCCTTACCCCTTCCTGTTTGACTCCAGTGGCTGTGCTCTTAGCATCTTTTCTGGTGATGACACACGGCAGACACTCAAAAAATGCCATGACACATGGCAAACACACACCAAAAATGCTTGCTTAATGACAAGCCACAGAAGGTTTTTAGAGTTTCATTCCAAATTTGGGGCCACGCAAGTAGCAGCCAAACAAAATTCCTGTTAATTGACATGCTTGTGACAACAGGTAGTCGTCCCAGCTCTGGATCTGTTTTGGTTCACTCATTCATTCAACAAATTAAAAAAAAAATTTTTTTTAATGTTTATTTTTGAAGGAGAGAGAGAGGCAGAGTGTGAGTTCTGGGGGGGAGGGCAGAGAGAGAGGGAGACACAGAATCCGAAGCAGGCTCCAGGCTCTGAGCTGTCAGCACAGAGCCCAACGTGGGGCTTGAACCCACACACCGCGAGATCATGACCTGAGCTGAAGTCAGACGCTCAACCAACTGAGCCACCCACGCGCCCCTCAACAAATTTTAATTTGACTGAGAATCCACAGTGTGCCAGGCACCGTCCTAAGTGCTGAGCACTCCAGTACATTGTACTGCAGAGACATTGAAAATTGACATGAAAATGAACAAGAAAAGTTTCTGAAAACTGCTCAGAAATGAACAATTACTGATAAAGTCCTATGAGGAGAATAAAGCAGGGTAATGTGTTGGAACATGTCTGAAGGCTGCGAAATTGGCTGGTCAGGGAAAAACTCTCTGAGGAGGTAACGTTCAAGCTGAGATTTGAATGACAATAATCAACAAGACAATGAGGAAAAAAGTATATGAGGTAAGCTATGACATGATGCCAAGTCCTAAGGCAGGAAGCAGCTTGGCATGTTCAAGGAACAGAGAGAATGGTCTTGTGGTGAAGGGTGGAAAGGAGAAGGAGAGTGGCAAAGATAAGAATGGAGAAAAAGGCAGAGTGTAGTCGTGCTGGACTTTGTAGGCTAGAGTAAGGAGCTGTGATTTCATTCCAATTGTGATGAGAAGCTATTGAAGAGTGCTGGCAGGGGAGTGTTATGATCTGACTTTAATTTTCATAGGACCACTTGGTTCTGGGTGGAGAACAGATTGTCAGGGCAAGAGTGGGAACAGAATAGCAGTTTGAGGGCTTGTTAAGAAGCCCAAGCAGGCTTCTGTTCCGGCTATGAAAGAGTAGCTGGTATTATACTTCTCTTCCGACCAGAAAGAGCTATAAACCCCAAGCAAATATATAGAACAACTCTTTACAGGCATTGGACAGCACCGATGAAGAGACGCACACAAGGCGCACCTGACATTCACCATGGTTTTCTCCCTAAGGGCATTTTCCAAACTGGCACACAGAAATAGAGCCCAAGTAGCAAACGGTGGTGATCTCATTGAAAAAAGAAAACAAAGATGGAAATTTGAGGCTGCTAAACTGGCCAGCATTTGAAAGGTAGGGTACTGGAAAGGATAGGGCTCCCACACAAAAAAAGAGCCTTCAAAATTTGGGTAACAATCTTCCATGTTCTTAGTTACCTCTTGTGGTAGTTAATTTTATGTGTCAACTTGGCTGAACCACGGTACCCAGATATTTGGTCAAATACCAGTGTAGATGTAGTTTTGAAGATTTGGGGTAGGGGAGGATGAGATACACTGGGATTCAGACTTTAAGCAGATTACTCTCCATAATGTGGGTGGGCATCAACCAATCAGTTGAAGGGCTTAAAAGGAAACAGACTGAGATCCCCTAAGGAAGAGGGAGTTCTACCTTTAGACTACCTTCAGACTCGAATTTCAAAATCAACTCCTCCTCCAGCCAGCTGGCCTGCTCTATAGAGTTTGGACTTGCCAGCCCCCAAAATTGCATGAGCGAATTCTTTAAAATCTCTCCCTCGTGGTGCCTGAGTGGCTCAGTCAGTTAAGCATCTGACTCTTGGTTTCAGCTCAGGTCATGATTTTACAGTTCATGGGTTCGGGCACCACGTCTATTGGGCTCTGTGATAGCAGTGTGGAGTCTGCTTGGGATTCTCTCTCTCCCTCTCTCTGCCCCTCCCCTTCTCATGCTCTCTATCTCTATCTCCCTCTCTCTCAAAGATAAATAAATAAGCTTAAAAAATAAAATAAAAATGTAAAATCTCTCCTTCTCCCTTTCTGTCTCCCTCTCTCTCTCCCTCTCTCACCCCCACTTTGTCCCCCCCCCCAGACACACACACACACACACACACACACACACACACACACACACACCCTGTTGGTTCTGTTTCTCCGGAGAACACTGACTAATACAGCTCTCAAGCTGTCCACGCACGGGGTGACAGGTATGTAGTAAGTCTAGAGAGCAACTAGTTCATTTGGAACAGAGAGATAGAAGGAAGTATTAAAGATTTTTCAGATAAAGACTGGAAATAAAAGATTATTCAGATGGTTTAACCATATGGAAACTGTAGGAAGTATAAGGAAACTAACCTATAAAGTACAAAGAAAATGAAGCAGATGAAAAATTGAGGAATTATTAACTCTAAATAAAAGAATGCAACTTTCTGAATAACAGTTGCATAGTCACAAAATGGAAACACTAAATATGGATTTAACTAATAATTGTAATTCAAACATATGGGGGGAGAGGAGAGGGTAAAGGGGCTATATGAAAGCTAAAACTCTCATCCACATAGTAAATCAAAAGATAATTAAAAGTATAAAGAGATAGCAATATATATGTATTAGTTAAGGGAAATATATAGGTAAATATCAAAAGAAATATCTAAAAGTATTCGATATAGTTGCCTCTGTAGAATGCATGTGGCAGTATTTTGTTATAACCTCTTAGTATTGACTTTTTTAAAAATGTCTATTTATTTATTTTGAGAGAGAGAGAGAGAGAGAGTGTGTGTGTGTGTGTGTGTGTGTGTGTGTGTGTGTGTGTCAGCGAGCTGGGGAGGGGCAGAGAGACAGGGAGAGAGAATCCCAAGCAGGCTCTGGGCCATCAACACAGAGCCGGACGTGGGGCTCAATCTCATGAACTGTGAGATCATGACCTGAGCTGAAATCAAGAGTCAGACGCTTAACGAATTTAGCCACAGTTGGCTAATATAAGCACCCCAGTATTATTTGACTTTTTAAACTATACACATGTATTACTTTGTTAAAACAAAACACACAACAAAGCTAGTATTCACTCAGCCACAAAGGATCTTTAAAGGTAGAGGAAGATACAACAAATGACTCATGCTTTTAAAAACTTATTCACAGCTTGAAAGCATCAGAGAAACTCCCTCTTCCTCCTAATTGTATGCACTAAAATTTCAGAGGATTTATTATTCATTCAGTAGAAAACAAAAGGGTTTGAGGCCAATAGCCTAATTTTAAGAGAAGTTGGGAAAATGTGTAAAGCATGTTTGCTTGCTATTTGGATATTTACCAGAGAGAAAGTAGTGTATTCACAAAAACTCATGCTTAAAGAATTCTTAATCAGTTCAAACCACTAACTACCAATAGCATTAAATTCAGTGATGGCAGATGAAGGTTAGCAAATGTACGTAGGAAGAAATGACACCCACACAAAATACAGAAATGACAGTATATTAAGATCACTGGTGAAAATCTTGGATTACCTTATAAATGAAAAACAGATTGACTAAAATAAAAATTCAACTTCACCCTTTTAAAAGAAGCATATACAAAGAACATAAGATGATGGAGGAAATTTCCCATGGTTTATGCAACAATTATGTGAAGCCCACTAGGTCTGGTACGTGTCAGATTCTGACATAGATGCATCACCTGCCCTGAACTGTTGTCTTAGCCAAAGCCAGGTGGAGAATTGCAAACTTTCCTATTTTTATTGCTGATATTTACTACTACTCTTGGAATCTCCTAATTCTTCTGGCTCCAACCCCACTGCTATTACTTTCTCCAGTAATACTTAATTACAGCCCTTGGTTTAAGGAGATTCTAGAAAATCTGAAGAAAGATGACAAGATTCTAACAGTTTGGTAAATAATTCCTAAGAGGAAAACTAAAAGAGTTTGATCTATTAAGTCAGAAGTAAGATAAGAGAACATTTTTTTCTTCTGTTTATATCTGAACCAGCCAAAGAACATAGATGCATGATCAACGGACATAACACTAGAGGTTACTCATTTTTAATGAATTAACTTTCACTGTTTTGTCCATGTACTAATTTCCCAGGCTAGGTTCCCAATGACTTCCTAATAAATTAGTCCAAATGAAATCAAACAAATTCTGAAAGGAACCGGTGTTCTCTCTCGTAGGATTATCTCTAGGTCTCTAAAGACAGTTGACAGAGCAAAATAATAAGGTTACTTTCAAGATTTAATCTGTACCAACCAGCTCAAATATTATTAGTTTTCAAGTATTACATTTTCCTGAATAAATAATGTGTACTTTCTTGTCAGTGACCTGCTACTAAAACCCATCTTCAAATTTAGTTACACAGGCATGATTTCAAACTAGATGTTTGAATTTCCCCTGTCCTTACTTTATAAAATTGTTTGACTTTCTTCAGTAGGGCTTTAAAAATCCAGACTCTGTCTCTAAGAAATGAAAGAGTATTGTAGTTTCATAGAAATTTAAAGTTTTGTGTAATACAGGCACCATTCATAAAACTATATATGAATTTTAGAACTTAAATTAGATATAAGCATTTATCAAAGAAATTGGAAGAGAGGAAGGAATAGGCAGAAGAAACAAATAGGCTAGGGTACAATGACTTGGATAGGGATCGTAGCAGTAGAAATGAAAATTGAGAGCCTTCAGTATCTGTCTTGGAAGCAAATGAGTAATCATGGGTAGGGTAGGAGATGACGGCACTTGAGGCAGGATGGTTCTTAAGTTCTTAGCTCAAGTGACTGCAGAGATGAGATGCCATTTACTGGAATGTGTGGACCAGGGTCAGAGGTGAAGATGGGACCATTCTAATTTTGTGGGCATTTTAATTTTGAGCTGCCTAGTGGAATTCCTAATGAAGATGTCAGGGAGGACGCTAGATACATGGCTTTGACATTTCTGGGCAAGGTCACGGTCCGGGTGCAGATTAGGAATCATGAGCACACAGATAGTATTTAAAGTCAGAGGCTCCAGGGGCGCCTGGGTGGCTCAGTCGGTTAAGCGGCTGACTTCGGCTCAGGTCATGATCTCGCAGTCTGTGAGTCCGAGCCCCGTGTCGGGCTCTGTGATGACAGCTCAGAGCCTGGAGCCTGTTTCAAATTCTGTGTCTCCCTCTCTCTGACCCTCCCCTGTTCATGCTCTGTCTCTCCTTGTCTCAAAAATAAATAAAAACGTTAAAAAATTAAAAAAAAAATAAAGTCAGAGGCTCCAGTGAAAATCCCTAGAGACATATAGGGATTATATGTAAATATAGGAGAACTGGGCCCGCGGCCCTAACCCTCAGACGTGTCATAGTTCAGGGGTTTTACAAAGAAGAGGCAGCAAATGAAACTAAAAAGGTGTGACAGAGAGGAGGAACACCAAGACTAAAAGGATGTCACAGAAACTGAGAAAAGAAACTGACATGAACTGCTAAAAGGTGGGGTAAATGAGAAAAGAAAATGATCTCCTGTTTGGGTATGTGAAGTCAGGAGGTCGTGGGTGACCTTGACTAGAACCTTGACATAAGTCCACGGATTATTGGGGACAGAAGCCTGAATGGACAGTGAGGAAGTGAAAAGTGTCTCAAGTCAAATCTTTCAGGAAGTTTTGCTGGGAGAGGAAGCCCAGTGGTCTGGTGGTGAGAGGGGATGTTAGCTCAAGAGGTCTGCTTTGTTGCTGCTCTTATTTTTACTTTTCACTATGGAAACTTTCATACTTAACAAATGCAAAACCAGAGGATAATATTCTGTACCTTTATGAACTCACCACTCTACTTTTAAAAGTATCCTTTTTTTTTTTTTGCTTGTTTTTTATTGCTTATTTCTTCTATTGCCCCCTTTTTCATTTCTTTAAGGTTAAGATGCAATTTATATTTAGTAAAATTCACCCTTTTGGGTATGTAGTTCTATGAATTTGTATAAATGCATACATCCATATAACCACTCCCAAAATCAAGATATGGAATTGTTCTACCACCCCCAAATTGTCCCTCATCCACTCCTTCCACCCACAGCCCCTGGCAAACTGTCCTGTTTCCTGTCACTATAGTTTGCCTTTCCAGAGCATCATTTAAATGGAACCAAAGAGGATACAGCTCGTATGGCTTCTTTCACCAAGCACAATGCACATAAGATTTATCTATGTTGTTGCATATATTAGTAGATTGTTCTATTTAACTGCTGACTAGTATTCCACTGTATGGATGTACCACAGTTTGTTTATCCATTCAACAGTTGAAGGACATTTGGTTTATTGCTGGTTTTTGACTATGATGTAAATCCTCTATAAGTATATATGTACAGGTTTTGATGTGAACATAAATTTTCATTTCTCTTGATCAACATGTAGGAGTAGGATTTCTGGGCTTATGGTAAGAATATGCCAAATTATTTTCCAAAGTATTTACAATTTTGTATCCCACCAGTAATGAATGAGAGTTCTGGTGCTCATTGGTCTCTGCAGCTATTGGTGATGTCAATAAAAACACAAACAAACAATATTGCCCAATTTAATACCTATGTTTGCAGTGGTATCACATTATAGCTTAATTTTCATTTCCTTAATCCTTAATGATGTTGAGCATCTTTTCAAGAGTTTTTTTTTTTTTTTCTATGTCTTTTTTGGTGAGGCATCTGTTTAAGTCTTTTACCTATCACTCATTTGGTTGGTTGCTTTCTTATTATCAAGTTCTGTGATTTTTAAAAACTATACTCTGGATACAAGTTCTTTGACAGATATATGTTATGCAAATAATTTCTCCTGATGCGTAGCTTATCTTTTCACTATCTTAATAGTGTCTTTCACAGAGAAGAAGTTTTCAATTTACCAACACTATCTTTTACAAATCCTGCTTTTGGTGTCGTATCAAAAAATAGTTGCCAGGACACCGGGGTGGCTCAGTCAGTTGGGCCTCTGACTCTTGATTTCAGCTCAGGTCATGATCTCAGAGTCATGGGATCAAGCCTTGTGTTGGGCTTCACGCTCAGTGTGGAGTCTGTTTAACTCCCTCTCTTTCTCTGCCCTTCTCCCCCACTTGCGCCCTCTCTCTTCCAAAAAAAAAAAAAAAGTTGACAAACCCAACTCACAAAGATTTCTATGTTTTCTAGGTATTACCTTTGTATCTACAATCCATTTGCAGTACATTTTTGCATAAGGGGTGTGGTACGGGTCAAAGTTTTTGTTTTTGTTTTTTGTTTTTCCATATGAGGTTCAATTGTTCCAGCAGCATTTGTTGAAAAGACTATGCTTTCTCCATTAAATTTCCTTTGTGCCTTTGTAAAAACAATCAATTGACCATAGATGTGTGTGTCTATTTCTGGTCTCCTTATACTGTTCCCTTGATCATCTATCTAGCCTTCCACCAGTTTGACACTCTCTTAATTACTGCAGCTTTCTACCAAGTTTTGAAATAAAGAAGTATGGAAACTCTGTTCTTTTTTTAAAAATTATTTTAGCAACTCCAGTTCCTTGGTCCTTCCATATGGATTTTAGAATCAGCTTGTCAATTAAAAACAGAAAAAGCCTACAGATTATAATGGGGTTTGAGTCAAATCTCTAGCAGCCCTATGACCTACACTTGAAAACTGTTCCTGAGTCATAAGGATGGTGACCCAATGGGCCAGAGCTTTTCTGTGGTGCTTTGGAGATAGTGTCATGTCCTGCATGGTGCCGGGGCACTAGAAGACATGAAGGACTTAAGTGTTCTGGTAGCTGAGTTCACACATAGAAGGTAATGCTCCTAGTGGAAAATTGTACTATGGGTGCTTTCCTTCTACTGTTCAGTGTTGCTCTGGATCACAATTTTGAAAAGGGAACGATGTAAATCAGTCCTGCACAGGAAGGCAATGCTTACTGAGTAGGAACAAAGTAAATAAATTGCCCAAAAAGAAGAGGAAAGGATGAAGACATGGGAAAATGAAGAATTCAGGAATGAAGGAAATAGAAATACATAGGAGAGCTTAAATAGGAAACAAAGTGAGAGAAAAAAAAGATCAAATCATTGAAACCAACTAAGTTTGACAAAGGGAAAGTGCAGTAAAGGTAGTGGGAAAAGAAAAATAATACAATGTGTTGTACATTTTTTATTGCTCTGCTTTATATGAAGATTTCCTACCAAAATATTAAACACACGCAATCACGAATTGCATGCTGTATATAAAAATAAATAAAATGTACACAGCCTTCAAATAAATGGTCACCATATTTTACTTGTAACTAATAATGTTTCATGATCAAGGCATATGGAATATTGTATTTAAACACTTTTTGAATGCAAGAAACAACAAATGTTCTTTGACATATGTAGAAGAGATACTAGTGGATTGATTTCTCATATAAGTATATGACTTTAACTCTCCACTTTAATTCTAGGGACATTAGTACTGTCCTGAATATACTCTTACGTGATGGTGGTAAAATACAAGCTGTTGAAGAATTAATTATAACAAATTAGAGGGAGTGGGTTATATGGAGTGGTGCCTATTTTTAGCTTCTCAACCCTAAAACTACACATGTGATATTTAAAAATGAATATCAAATACAATTCTCCTGGATGCTTGCCTCAGCTGCTGTCTCACATGTGATCATTTTGGCCACAGCTCTGCTCCCAGCATGTCTTTACGTGACAGTTTTTTTTTCTTTTTATTTTCAAGCATCACCTACTTCCCCAGGCTCTCTAGACCCCTCTAAGCATATTGTGGTCCAGCCCTTACCTCACAGGCCTATAATTATGTTGTGTGTGGGAAGCAAGATGGAAAGGATGGCAATCGTAGACATATCAGCCAGCAGATGAGTGACAATGTGCTTTCGCTTGCCTTATGCATTGGGAACATCACTGATGGAGAATAATAAATGAATGAATGAGTGAATAAATGAATGAATGAATGAATGAATGACTAAATAAATAAATAAATTTATACACACACACACACATACACACACGACCTCTGTCCCATTGTGATCTGTTACACAGGTATCCACTCCCCCACTTTCTAGTGCCTGAAAATAGGTTTAAGCTCAGCACTCAAATGCAACCAGAAGTCATCTCTCTGAAATCTAAGTGAAATGTATCTATTTTTTCTTCTTTCTCCATTTATCAAGCAAGATTATCTGGAAATTTCCAACTGTTTCTATTTATATATCTTTGTCCAGTACTTTATCATTTTGAAGTTTCCCATAATCACCAGGCAACAGCTGAACATAATATTGCTGCAGCTTGAACAGTCCCTGCTAGCAAGATGATGTTGTCACATCAATGATCCTATGACCTTTAGGATTAAGGAATATACAAACACCAACTGTTTCCCTTAGAAACAGTGTTTCCTTCCACCATAAAGAAAAATCTAAAATTCACATATTAAGTGGAAAGTAATGGAAACTCCACTCTAAGCTGAGAGAGAGAAACTACCTTGCATTTGTGTTTATAATGTCTGAAGTTCTCCCTTGAATTTGTCCATAAAACCCTCTGTGACAGCAGTGGATGCACCAGCATGCTTTCTGAAAATAAACTGGTATAATTTCCAGTAAATATGGTAGATTTTGCTGACAAGTTCAGGCCATATTCCTGATAAAAACACCTAAAAGTGCTGGATGAAATACAGCAAAAATGATTTATTTAATGTACAGTTGAATTCAAACTAAAGAAAGGACTATTTCCAGGGGCTGAGAAAGACACAGGCACCAAACCTACAGCAGCAAGAACTGGAGTGTAGAGGACCACGTAGCCAGCAGACCCAGGTGTGGGCCTTCAAGGCTCGAGGCTAATGTTTTAATATCTTTACAGGAACACAAGAGTCAAGCCTCAGATCAACAGCAGGCAAGGTGGAGGAACAGAGAGCCACTTTTCTACAAGTCACGTGTGCAGTAGGACCCTACTGAGCTCCACCTGCAAATGTGAAGAAGCACCTCCTAGGTGCTAGGGGAAGAGAATCACCTGTGAATAGTCAGAAACCTAAGCCATAGGCTGTAGTATCTGAATTTGCAACACCAGCATGGTATTGGCAAAAATTGGTCCGGGACAGACAAGAATCTTAGGATCTCTGCAGAGGAAGACATGAAGACAGCCCAGTTCAGGTGAGAATTCCACAGAAAAGAACCTGATAGCAGCTTGTTCACAGTACAATATTACACTCATGGAAAGAAACAAAGTGCCATAAGGAAGAGCCAGGCCACGTAGAACCAGGAACTCAAGGTAATACAACAATGTGGAAAGGCCTATAAATAAACATGGGGGTGCCTGGGTGTCTCAGTCAGTTAAGCGTCTGACTCTTGATTTCAGCTCAGGTCATGATCTCATGGTTTCATGAATTCGAGCCCTGCATCGGGCTCTGTGCTGACAGTGGGGAACCTGGTTGGGATTCTCTATCTCTCTCTCTCTCTCTGCCTCTCCCCCACTGATGCTCTCGCTCTCGCTCTCTCTCTCAAAAAAAAAATAAACATTTAAAATAAATAAATATGATTAAAATATTTAAATCAATCTGTGTGTGATACAGAAAGTAAGCAGCATTCACCTGTGATGAACTAAGATGGGATGGATATGGCTGGAAGGGGATGCACCAGCTGCTGCATGGTCCCAGACATTTGAGAAATATGAAGGATGTCATTATAAGGGCTGTTGCTAAGTACCACTGATTCACTGAAAAGTGAAAATGACAGGCTCAGCTTTATTAATCAACAGCTTAAAGCAAAATGGGAGGGTTAGGGGTCTCCTCAATAGTCTTTAAAGATACTCTTATCCCCTGCATCCAGAGAGCAAATGCAACCCCAAAAAAGGGCACGGGGCTTAAGAGTAGCAGAACTTCAGAGAAGACTGAACTCTCTGCCTAGCCCAATCTCCTATGTCAACATGAGGACCCTGATGGAGCATGAGAGGGATCCTGACAGTTGGGATGAGATATGTGCGTAGGTTTCATTGAAAATCCTGAATCTCTAAGTTCTCCTGAACCCTCTGGAATCATAGAAATATAGCTGCCCCCTCCTTCTGCTTTCCTAAAACCTATGCAGAAATCCTCAAATAAAACAGGAAACTTACAAGAGAAAGCTTGCCCTCAGGGATCCTCCCCCACCTCTTTTCTTGGGTCTGTAGTTAGGGTTAAATTTCAGCATAACTAAACTGGGAACAAGGGCTTGCTAAGGGAGGAGAGAGATGATGAGCCAAAGCTACTGCAGGACTGGTTCACAAGAACGGCAGGAACTGGGGGAGTATGCAAGGAGAGGATCCTCAGGATGAAGGATCAAGATGGATGAAACATAAATATGGGAAAGTTTATTGACATGGGGACGTTCTCCCATGATACATTATTTAACACCCTGCTAAGGGCCCCGAGTGACAGCTCTAGCACTTTACTTAGATGCCTCTAAAATCTTAGAAAGAGTGATGACACACATTAAATAAACTGGAGATGCCAGTACTATAGTGGTGAACTGTGGAGAAAGGGCCAAGGGCTCAGAGAAGTAGGCATGCTAGAATGGGTCAGACTCCACCAGCTGGCCACTGTGTGGTGAGTCCAACCTGGAGGACACTCCATGTACCAGGGCAAAAAAGAGCACACTGGTGGGGGGTCACCAGCATCACTGAGAAACTCAAGATGAGACTGCCCTCTGTGGCCAGCATGGACATAGAAGATGCCATTGCACAACGTGGCCCCCTGATAGCAATGGAAATGATAGGACCCCAGAAGAGCAGAGGCCAATGGCAACTTCTAACTATCAAAAGCAAGATCAGCATAATTTCCCTAACAGGCAGCAAGAACAGATCCGCAGCCAAGGAGCCTCAACTATGGGGACCTACGAAGATGGCTCAAAGAACATGGTATTCCCAGGGGCAACATAGATGGGTGACCAACAAGGGTATATTCAAAAGAGATCGAGAATAGATAAGCAGGGGCATCTGGGAGGCTCAGTAGGTTGAGGGTCCAACCCTTGATCTCACAGCTCATGAGTTCAAGCCCCACATCTGGCTCTGCACTGTCAGCGCAAGATGCTCTCTCTCCTTCTCTCTCTGCCCCCGCCCACAACTTGTGCGCTCTCTCTCTCTCTCTCTCTCTCTCTCTCTCAAAAATAATAAATAAATTTTAAAAAAAGGAATAGATAAGCAGAAAACTAGGGTCAGCCAGCCCCGTGGAAGAACACGATCCCCTTCCCAGTGCCCAGATCAGAACCAGTTCTATGACCCAGCATCCGCTGAATAAAGAAGAGCCAGGTTTCCATAAGGAAGGGCCTTACGCCACTTGGAAAGTATATACTCTAGTGATTCCTCTGTCTTCTCCCATAATATCTATGTTCACTTGAGAGGGTAAACATATATTAGAGAAAGGGGAATACTCAAAGGACCATCATGGCCCTCCTGTTAGACTAGAAGCAAATTGGGGTCAGGTAATAAATGAGTCCTCACCTGGCTCTCACAGTGGGTTCAGTAGGTACACAGAAACATCTCATGGTCATTTCCTTGGTTCCCGAATGTTTATTCAGAATGGCCTTCCTTAGAAGTTGGCAGAAATCTCACATTTGCTCTTTGATGCTGAAATTAAGCACTATTAAAAGGTACAAAAATCCAAATAGAAGACCTGAAACTGTCCATTGGCCAAGATAGTAAATCCAAACAGTATCAGCACTGGAGGGGATAACAGATATCGCTGTTGTCCTCAAAAACTTAGAGGATTCAGGGGTACTGACCCTCGTTGCATGTCCCCATCTAATTCAACAGTCTGTCCCTGCAAAAACTGACGGATGAAGGCACCCGACAGTGAACTGCTATGACTTAAACAGGCAGTACCCTGATTGCAGCTTCTGCACCAAATGCAGTATCATTGCTATAGCAGACTAACACGGCCTCAGGTGCATAGTATGAGGTCACTGGTTTGGTATAAAGGAGGGTCAGAAACAGTTTGCACTTGCATGGGATAGACAAGAGTACATATTTACGGCCTTTTCCCAGGGCTGTGTTAACTATTCTGATCTCTGTCATAATAGAGTCTAAAGGTGCTATGTTAGGTGATATGGAAGCTGCCAGCTTTGAAAGCAAGAAAGGGCTCAGCAGCAGGTCCAGGCTGCAGGACAATCAGGCTTGCACCTGGGCCACATGACCTAAAAGATCATTCATTGTTTATAGGGTTCTGTGGCAGAGAAAGACACTGTGTGGAGCCTCAGGCAAGTGCTAACAGGAGACACTCAGGGTTCTGTTGCACGGCCATGTAGTCTACAGCAGAGACTCATGCACTATTTGAAAAGGAGCTCCTGACATGCTACTGGGCTGTGTTGAAACTGGTGTTTGACCATGCAGCTGGAAGCTGGGTAATATCAGACATAATAAGGCCTAAACAATCAGTTGTAACATGGAAATGGTATATCTGGGATCAGGTTCAAGAGGATCCAGGGGCACCTGAGTGGCTTAGTCAGTTAAGCGTCTGGCTCTTGATTTTGGCTCAGGTCATTGTCCCAGGGTCATGCGATCAAGTCCCATTTGGGCTCTGTGCTGAGTGTGGAGCCTATTTAAGATTCTCTCTCTCTCCCTCTGCTTCTCTCCCACTTGCACATGCTCTCTCTCTCCCTCAAAAGAAAAAAAAAAATTAAAAAGAGGACGCAGAAGTCACAAGTATGTTGCATGGGCAGGTGACCCAGGCCCCTCTGATGCTTTCCTCTGTCACATTTCTACCTCATGGTATCCTTTGGGGAAGGGGTCCCCTATGCAGTTTATAGAGAAGGAATACCCTGAGCTTGATTCATGGTGGATTGGTTTGGTATGTTGGTACAAGCTGAAAATGGAATGCTTCTGTACTGCAGTTCAACTCAGGGTGTCTCAGAAGGACAGTGATGAGGGGGAATCCTTTTTTTTTTAATTAATTTTTTAATGTTTTTTTCATTTTATTTTTGAGAGAGAGAGAGACAGAGCAGAAGCAGGGGAGGGGCAGAAAGAGACGGAGACACAGAATCAGAAGCAGGCTCCAGGCTCTGAACTGTCAGCACAGAGCCCGACACAGGGCTTGAACTCACCAACAGCACAGCAAGGCCATGACCTGAGCCAAACGGAAGCTTAACTGACTGAGCCACCCAGGCACCCCTGAGGGGGAATCCTTCTGATGAATAGATTCAGATAATGCATTTCATTATCTACTTTGTATGGAAAGAGAAGTGACTTAAGATAAAAGTATTTATGGACTCATTGGCAGTGGCAGATGGCTGAGCTGATTAGTCAGGGTCCTGAAAGAAGTAAGATGAAAATAATGGCCTGAGGAAGCCTGAGGGGAGACATGTAGATAGGCACAAAGAATGAGATCATCCACTTCTGTTCAAGGAAGAACACCAAAAACAAGAGATAACCAACAAGCTGGAGGAAACATTTGCGAGAATCCGTATCCCCAAAACCTTTGGAAAATCCTGCTTTGCATCCCAAGGCTGTCAGACATTTGTCTTCCTTCTTCTGGAAGGAGATAAAACACTGGAACTACCATTTCTAGAAGCACTGTATACAAAGCCCTCACTATTTCATTCCAGGATGAATGTAATTCATACAAAATGCAAGCAGAGGAAGACCAAGGGCATGTCATTCTCACAACTCACTCTTTATTCAGAAGTATAGTGTATGCTTGCTTCTTTATAATGCTTTTTTTTTTTAGAAGTGGGAGGGGCAGAGGAAGGGGGAGAGAGAATCTTAAGCAGACTCCACACTCAGCATGGAGCCTGATGGGGCTCAGTCTCACAACCGTGAGATCATGACCTGAGTCAAAATCAAAAGTCGGACACTTAACTGAGCCACCCAGGCGCCCCAATAATGCTTCTATTAAGAAAAGCCCACTTCGGGGCGCCTGGGTGGCGCAGTCGGTTAAGCGTCCGACTTCAGCCAGGTCACGATCTCACGGTCCGTGAGTTCGAGCCCTGCGTCAGGCTCTGGGCTGATGGCTCGGAGCCTGGAGCCTGTTTCCGATTCTGTGTCTCCCTCTCTCTCTGCCCCTCCCCTGTTCATGCTCTGTCTCTCTCTGTCCCAAAAATAAATAAAAAACGTTGAAAAATAAAAATAAAAAAAAAAAAAAAAAAAAGAAAAGCCCACTTCTCAGTGCCCCTGGTAAGGAGAGAACAGTTACAATTGGATTTCATCTCTTTCAATCATTCAATACATTCTCCTAAAGAATGTATTTGGACACCTTCCTTAACTATGAAATAGTTGCAAGTTCATGTCTACAGAATGACAAGCTTCCTTTTAGTCCATCTCTTTTATGATGGGGCAGGAGGGGTGGATCTTAACCGTGCAGACTTTTGAAATACAAAAAGAAACTTACACAGCAGAAGCTGAGAAAACAGGGTGTTTAATAGCCATTATGATCTAATATTATCTTGGTTAGAAAACAGAAACGATTTGTTTGAAAACCTTTGGGTTGACTTTTGTCCCTTGTGTTAATTTATACCTCATTGCTTTACCAAAGAACCAGCTAACTAATTTGTGTCTGACACAGAGAAGGCCATCATCCCTGTTCTTCCCAAGTAATCCTAAAATGTCCATATAACCAACAAAGTATCACTGCCCAGAGTACTTGAAGATCTCTTACAAAGAAACAGCATAAAGAAAACTCAGAAGAGAAAATTAAAAAAAAAAAAAAAATTCACAGAAGAAGAAAGCCTGAATGGTCAAAACACACAGAAAGAGGTTTTCAACCTTAAACAGTAATCAGAGAAATGCAAATTAAGACAGAGGCAAATGTTAATTACACATTACTAAGTATTGGCAAGGTTGTGAGGGAATGAGAACTCTCATGCAATTCTGGTAAGTGCGTGTGTAACCACTTTGGAGATCAGTTTGGTAACAGCCAGCAAGTTGAAGCTTTGTATACCATACATAGGCTAACATTTCTAGTCACACTGTTGTCATAGAAGAAAAAATTGGAAGTAACCTAAATGTCCACCAATTGGGGAATAGAAACGTAATTATGATACATTCCTAGATGGAACACTATACAGTGATTTTAAAAATGAACAAACTAGCTCTACAGCATCAAAATAGGTAAATTTTAAAAATGCAATGTTGAGTGAAAACAGCAAAATACTATGTATGAAAACATTTTAAATACCCCAAACAGCACTATATGGTGTGCTGTTTGTGAATCCATACATATGCCATAAATATGAAAGCATGGACAAGAAACAAGAACCAACTTTAAGAGAATGGTTAGCTCTGGAGAGGAAGAAAAAGAAGATTTCAATTTTATCTGTAACTTTTTTTATATTAAAATACATATCTGAAGCAAATATAGCAAAATACTAACAGTTGGGTGATAGAGACTTTTACGATTGTTGAAAATGTTTTGTCATTTAAAAAGTAAAAATTGAATCAATTATAAACATCAAACATCTAATTTAAAAACCATTTCTCTCTCTCTCTCTCTCTCTCTCTCTCTCTCTCTCTCACACACACACACACACACACACACACACGCACACACATGCACGCGCAGGCACCCACACTTTCAGATTTGCCAACCTAAATCAGCAGGCTAAAGGGTTTCTCAGAGACTCCCCTCAGCATTAAGGATGCTAATTGCTACTCTAGCAGTTACTGGAAGATCAAAGACCCGCCCACAGAGCAGAGCTGCGTTTCATCTTCCACAGACCAAACACTAATACTGCCCATCCCCCACCATCCATCGCCTCCTCTCAAGCTGCCACGTTGGACCAATTCCCTTTCCTTTCCCCACATGCTCTCCCCCACCCCTAAAATAGCTCTGTGCCAAAAATAAACACTCAGAAAAATGCTTGTGGAATGAATGGAGAAAGGTAACTTCACTATCATTATGTTTCTCTTCTAATTACCACGGTTTGTCTAAGGATGCACTCATTTGTTTCTGTGGTAGCGACTCAGAAACCCATCATGGGTACGCTCTTCAGTCTGTCTCCCAGGAGCTGGGGAAGGAATATTACAGCCTTGTCATCCCTCTGTCACCCAAGGCCCTGGACACAAACCACGTGTCACCACCCTATTACTCTGCCCCCAATCCTTGTGTGCTGCTTAAAGTCAATGGGCTTTCACTCAGGAGAGCTCCGCATGTTGCTGGAAAGCAGGGCTATGAGAAGGTCTCCCTTTCCTGGGGCAAGACATCAACCTTCTGGGACTGGTATGATAACAGAAGGGGACTTCTGTCATGCATTGCAAAGTGGAGTTGACAAGACCAGGGAGATTCGATCACCCTCATGGTACATTATATCTGACCTCAAGGAAACGAACAAGGGAGCCCTCGCACTCTAGAGGGTTCCAGCAAAGTTGTCCCAAGTTCCATAAAATGGAAAAATCAGATGAAACTAAGTGGCAGGCCAAGGAGCCCCTCAGCGTGGAGTGAATAGATGGGGAGTCTCAGAGGAGAGGCTCCCAAGGAGCCTTGTCAGGGTGCCTATGAATGAGGCATCCCTGGTGCATCAGGACCCCCACCCCCAAAGATGGACACCCTATGCACTGCAATAGGCAGCTTGAGTCTTCAGGGAGACACTGGGCAGGGCCAAACTAGGTCCCATTCTCATACAGGGGTCACTTCCTCTCTGGAAGTGGGCCTCTGGACAAGGGCCTCTTTCCACTCCAACCCAGGCAGTCAGCCACAGCTCTTCTAGCCCCAGACACTAATGGGGAGTAGGTGCCTGGCCCCACATTCACATCTGATCCCTGACCCAGGCTCTTGGTGTCAGTTGAGTCCTGTTCTCAGACCAGCCCTTCCTGCCTGCATGAGTCCTGGGGCACAGGTTCGCAGGCCTTCCTCACCATGCTGTTTCCTCACTCCTGCTCCTGCCCTATAGAGATTTCAATGTCTTTCTTCCTGCCTGCCTTCCTCTTTCTTTCCTTCTTTCTTCCTCCCTTCCTTCCTCCCTCCCTACATTTCTTTCTTTCTTTCTTTCTTTCTTTCTTTCTTTCTTTCTTTCTTTCTTTCTTTCTTTCTCTTTTTCTTTCTTTCTTTCTTTCTTTCTTTCTTTCTTTCTCTTTCTTTTTCTTTCTTTCTTTCTTTCTTTCCTTCTTTCTCCTTTCCTTCCTCCCTCCCTCCTTCTGACTCCTTTCTTTCTTTCTTTCTTTCTTTCTTTCTTTCTTTCTTTCTCTTCCTTCCTTTCTTTTTATTTTTCTCTTTTCTTTCATAGAAAAGACCAAGTCTCAAAGGAGAAAGAGAGGAAAGAGACTGCTGTTGAGTTCACATGTGAGACCCCCTTAAAGGGAAAGCAAGAGTATAGGAGGCACTCTTCTAGGAGGGATCTGAGTCAGTCCCATTACAGTGACAGCTATCCCTCATTTATATATTCAGGCAGGCCACCTGAGGGAATGTTGGTTAGAGCTAAATAACTTTCAAATTGAACAAAGAAAGTCCCTTTTCCTGGGGTGCCTGGGTGGCTCAGTTGTTTAAGCATCCGACTTTGGCTCAGGTCATGATCTCACGTCTCATGAGTTCGAGCCCCATGTCGGGTTCTGTGCTGACAGCTCAGACCCTGGAGCCTGCTTCATGTTCCATGTCTCCCTCTCTCTTTGCCCCTCTCCCGCTCATGCTATCTCTCAAAAATAAAAAATAAACATTTAAAAAAAAAAAAAGAGAAAGTCCCCTTTCCTTAGTTAGCCGCTAACCCTCAGACCAAATATGAACTGTTCGACTCTTCGGTGAATACACCATCATGTTTTTGCTCATGCTATATTTAGCTAGGGTGCCCTTCCTTCCTTTACTTTTCTGGCCTTAGTTTATAAAATATCACCCATCCTTTAGGACCCAACATACTACCTCTAACATGAAGCCTTCCTTGATTGCCTCAGTTCTAAGTGATTTTTCTCTCCCGAGTTTACATGGCCATTTCTACTTGCATTATGATTCCTACCACATCACACTGTGTGATGTAGCCATTTGTGTGGGTCTTGGGTCACTGTGACTTTCAGGTGACTAAATCCCATGGACATTTTTTGTTATCATCTTACTTGATCTCCTAATAGTATTTAATACTCTTGAATATACTCTCCTTTCTGGAATATTGAACTCTTTGGTATCTGTATACACCTCTGGGGGTTGCCTGCCTGGCTTCTTCTCTGCTTTCTTCAGGTAACAGCACTTTGATTTTTATTTTAAAGAACTTTCCATCCCTGAGGTATGTGTAGAACTGATGCCAACCTCAGATCAGAAGTTGAGCATATAACCTTAAGACATGCCAACAATAATGATACCCAGTCTTCCTACTGGAACCAATAGAAGAGACATGTTTTCTTTAGCTTAGATAGGATGTAAACCTGAAGCTTCTGCTAGTGACCTAATCAGGCCACCACATGGAGTAACCCACTTGGTAAAAATGCTTATTAACAAGAAGGCAAAAATGAGATGGAGAGAGAGGCAGGTTCTCAAGGACCTGTTTGAGCATGTGGATCTGAGCATGTCTGACTAGTTCTGAGTTCAGGTTGTAAGAGCCAACAAATTCTCCTTCTTTTTTTTTTTTTTTTTATTTTTTAAGGTTTATTTATTTTTGTGGGAGAAAAAGTGTGCAAGTAAGGGAGGGGCAGAGAGAGAAGAAGACACAGAATCTGAAGGAGGCTCCAGGCTCTAAGCTGTGAGCAAAGAGCCTGACGTGGGGCTTGAACTCACGGACTGTGAGATCATGACCTGAGCCGAAGTCAGACGCTTAACTGACTGAGCCACCCAGGTGCCCTGAGCCAACAAATTCTTCTAATTCTTCATCGTGTTCTTGTTCTGTTCTTCTTCTTCTCCTCCTTTTTGTTTTTTGATTTTCGTTTGTTAATTTGCTTTTTGTTTGTTTAAATCAACTGAAGATAGACTTCAGCAACATGCATTTGAAAGAGTTCAAATTCAGCCTCTAAGACACTACACTGTACTCTCACTACACTCTCTTATTTCACTCTCTTCCTCCCTCCTCGTTGTCCCTTCTCAATCACGTTTGCTGACTAATCCTGCTCTACTCAGACTTCAAATGCCATAATCCATCTAAGGCTGGTCTTTTCCTCCCTTTACTCTTTCTGTCTCTTGTGGCAATCTCAGCCATACCCATGACTTTAGTCGCCATGTGATATTTGTAGCTTTAACCCAAGTCTTGCTTAGAGCTCCAAATATATATTCATCAGCCTACTCAGTGTTTCTACTTGAATGTCTCCAAGCCATCGTAGCTGGCCACATATATCCTGAATGATGACCTCTTCTCCCCAAATAGCTGTCCTCCTCTGTTCTTATCACAGCAAATAGCACAAGAGAAAAACCTAGGGCCATCTAATCCATTATCCACACTTTACCCAGCTGAGATTTTTTTCTTATTTATTTTTTTAATGTTTATTTTTAAGAGAGAGAGAGAGAGAGAGACAGAGACAGAGACAGAGACAGAGCCTAAGCAGGGGAGGGGCAAAGAGACAGGGAAACACAGAATTTGAAGCAGGTTCCAGGATCTGAGCTGTCAGCACAGAGCCTGATGCAGGGCCCAAACCCATGAACCTCAAGATCATGACCTGAGATGAATTCGGACGCTTAGCCAGCTGAGCCATCCAGGCGCCCCACCCAGCTGAGCTTTTAACACAAATAAGATCTGCCCAAATGCTTCCAAGACCATCCCATGGGATATGTCCAAAATCAGAACGTGGATCCCAACACCCCAGTGTTCCTGCCCACTTCATCTCTAGGCCTCTTCCCCTTCTCCCTGAGTTCCCTCACCTGCCTCTTATCACTTCCTTGAAAGGGGCATGCTCGTTCCCCCTGGGCCTTGGCCTTACTCCTCACTTCAACTCCTTCTCTTCACCTAGTTCCCGCCAAACCATCTTCAGATCTCAGACAGAAAGCCCAGGAAGCCTTGCCTTACTCCTCCAGACTGCATCAAGCTACGATGTCATACTCTCACAGTACCCAGTAACTGCCCTTCATCATACTCAGTGCCATTGCTTGATTCTTTGATTAATATCTATGTCCCCCATGAAACGAAGCTTCAGGGAGGCAAGGACCATGTTGACTATTCTCATTCATGTTTCCTTAGCACTTAGGCCTGCTATATAATGGGCAGTGGGCATTAATGAATATTTGTAGAATAAAGCAATGAACACTTGATGTTTCCTACCAAGTGGATAAGCTCTTGTAGACACGAGGGATTCAGGTGGGTAAGCAACACTTGGGCAATGGGACAACCAGGAAGAGGAAAGAGAATGGAAAGGGGAACTTCCAAGGGAAATGGCATCCCAATGTGTAGACAAAAGCCTGGAGAGCAGCAGGGTGAGACCATGCCTAACCACACTGATAAGGGGAAGTAGGATGAGACACTGTCATGGGACAGTGCATTTGTAGATAGCTATTTGCTTGGCTGGGCTGTTTAGTTGAGAATGGAGTGGAAAGTCCCAGGTGATATTTTCTAACACAGATGAATTCTGAGGATAAGCATTTACCATCTAATCAAAGAGCTTCTAACATGTGTGATATGTATCACATATTAAATTAAGATGTGGTGTGGGTTTGCTGTGGATAATTCTGTTATGTAATCTCAAGATGTATGATGTTCATGTCGTCGTTGTGTGTTAAACCTGCAGAAGGAAATGTGACCTAGCCCTGTTAGAAAATTAATAAGGCAGGAGCAGAGAAGCATCATTCTCTGTAAACTATCTCTGCCAGGAGACTGTTATGTGTTACCAAACAGTACATGCCACCTGGGCAGAGAAGTTAAGGACAAAAAATGAAAGGTTCATTTAAAACAAATCTAATAAATATTTATTGGGCTCTTAATTTATGCCACTTCTGCTACTTCCTAAGTCTATGATCTCATTTGACTTCTTTGTGTCTCAGTAAAATTGGGATAATAGCCTTGCCAGGAAGATGAAATAGATAATAATACATTGAAGTTCTTAAAAGCCTTGCTTGGTCCAATATGAGCAATCAGGAAAGTTAGCTGTTATTAATTTGTAATGTTTTATTATGACTATATCCTGGGCCCTTTCTAGGAAATGAGGCTCCAGTTGTGAAGAAGACAGACAAGATAGGACTCTCATGAAGCTTCTATTCCAGTTAAGCTGGAGAGAAATTAGTAAGTAAACTAACAAACAACATCATTTCAAAGAATGATAGATGCAAAGGATGATGGAGGGGAGTGAGTGTTCCTGAGGTCAGAGGTCACAGTCAAAAGGGCAGTCGGAAAGACCTCTTTGAGGAGGTCAAGCTGAGCTTGAGACCCAGATAGTGGGAGACATGCAAAGAATCCTAACAAGGGCATTCCAGGCCAGATACACAGCAAGTGTAAAGGCCCGGAGGCAGAACTCAGTGTTAGTTGAAGTATTAGAGGCAGGAAAATGCAGTGTGGCTGGAGCATGGTGAGAGGGGAAGAAAATGATGCGAGATGAGATCAGAGGCGATGAGATGGGAAAAATCATTAGCACTAGGCTGGACTGACAAAGATGCAAATGGTCAGAATCTTGATGGGACATTCCTGCTAGAAGGAGACTACAATTCAGCAGGGTGTGACCCTGAGGAAAGGCACCAGGAGTCAGGGCTCTGAGAGTAGAGGAAAGACCAGCTGCTGCTGAGGCAGAGACTTACCACACAACCTAGCCTCAGAGCAACCGTGACCTCAAAAAGTCAGGACCTCTCTGTTGGCCATCAATCTCTCTCCCTATTCATTATGGCAAATACAGCTAGTAGCCTAATCAGTGTCCATTCTCTCCTTCCTTGTTGGCAGAAGCTTGATTTTGTTCGTGGCAGCAATAGGCCATCTCCAAATGAAACAGGCATAGTCTAACCAATTGAAACGAGCCTGTAAATTGAAGCCTTTGATAAAAGAGGCGCCCAGGACCCCAGCCTTGGGGAAGCTTCCCTCTTGGGTGTGACAACCAAAACTATGTACCCCATTCCCAGCCTGGACACTGAGAACTGAAACTACCCCTTACTGTCTATGTTCACATGACACTGCTCTCTCACTGTCTTTGTTAGTATGACTGTACTTTTCTAAAGCTATCTCACCTGACTTCACAAAAGAGTCACAGATTCTTCAGTGGAAAGCATCAGCAGTTTTCACCCTAAGGTTCTGTGATCCTTCTCTCAGAATCCTTACTTTGCTGTTTCCACTGATCTTACCTTTAACCAACTCACAATTCTCAATAAATTCTGATGTCACCTTCCCTACTCTGAGACACTTCCCAAGCTCTGTTGAGGTGTGTTTTCCCTTACCAGGGTGAGTAATACATTCTGCTTTGTCTTAGCAAGAGGTTTTGTTGCTAATGTTTAGGGAGCCAGCCTTTCACAGGTCAGTCTGTCGACAGAAACTTTGCCCAGTGTTGTGTATAAGTAACACACACAAGTTACAGGTCTATTTCAAAAGTTAAAGATTTCCAAGAAGATCGAAGACACCTGATTTAATGAGTATGGGTGAATATGCCTCAACTTTTGGATATTCCTCTGAAATTTATCCAAATGCCTTTTACGAGAAAATTCAGTTATAAATCTAGTGCAATTCCCAGTTCTCAATTAGACACCAGATGACCTAAGTCCTTTTTAAAAATACTTTTCCTAAAATCATCAATCATGCAGGCTTTTATCTTTCCTAAATCAGGACAAATTACTACTAACAAATAAAAGATACTACAAAATTAATTCATCTGTATTATTTTCTGTTCTATTTTCTATTGCTATTAGGATCAGTAAGCATGATAACCTCCTAATATTTTGATCATTTCTATATTTGGATTTCTAGACAATAGTTTATTATTCTTTATATATAATTATTCTTTAGTTGGTAATTTCATTACATTGGTTGATTTTATCAGTAGATGGTTCTGTGGTCAATGGACTTGGCCAGTTTTCTGGCAAAATGAAACAACAGTTTCTTGGCAAAATGAAACAAAGTATCACGGGAAAACAGAAAATTCAAGAGAGAAGTCTTGACAACTGTTTTTGCGATATACAATAAACTCACATCTTTGAGTGTTTTACCCCATGAGGCAGACTCATGAGTGAGAGCTTGGGGTGCAGGAGAAAGAATGGGAGCCTGGGGGTCAGGTACAGCCCTGGGTCTATTACTAACTAGTGGTCAGAACCCAGGCATGGGGATAAGAACTTCCTGTAGATTATATTACCATCAGCACCTCGATGAACCAGGTACTACTTTATGTCCTCTTTACTAAAGAAAACAATGTAAGCACAGAGAAGTTAAATAATACAGTGAAGATCACACAGCCTAGTGAGTGCTAGAATCAGAATTTAAGCCAAGCCCATGTGACACAGCCTCTACCAAGTAATACCTGTTAGTGAGAGTGACCTAGCAGTGGCAGAGGAGAATGAGAGAAAGCCAAACAAGCAAGGTCTAGTTGGCCTCTGGGGAGCTGGAGGGTAGGCTGGGAGGCTCATGTTACACATTGCATCGAACTCCAGGCCAAATATGAGGAGCAGAGATAAGGTCTTCCCTTGTTTCCAGCTGTAAGACTTGGGCCAGACCCAGCAGCTGCCGCTTTCTCCTGCAGCGGACTCATATTGGACATTCAGTGTCAAGACTGCCTTGTTAATAATGCAGGCTTGTAACACAAGCAGGATGTCAGCTTTGAGGAGACATCTGCCATCGCCCAGCTCCCCTGGCTGAACACAGGCAGAGGGGAGATGACAGAAGATACCCAAGATGCTAGGTGAGCTGAAGCCAGCAGGCTGCCAAGAGAGTGGGCTGCGGATTCCATCAGGATGTAGTGAAGAATCAAGTCCACGGAGAATACAAAGCTGAGGACATGAGGTTGTGGCAGAAGCCAAGAGACTGCGTAGAAATGTCAGTCAGAAATGGGCCACCTCCTGAAATGAACAGAAAGAGAAAGGCAGAATGGTAAAGAGAAGTCAGTAAATACCAGGGAGGGTCATGAAGAAAACCACGTGAAAACAGATGAGCAGGGATCACAAGAGATGATTCTCTTGGGGGGGGGGGGGGAGGGCAAACCTGGAGACAAGAGCGATTAGGTGAGAAAAGAAAAGAATCTCCAAGTGAGGTCTGCTAATGTGTAACATGGTTCTGACAGGACACATTCACAAGATTACAGGGGAACACTCCTGAGCCCATATCGGAAATATGATCAGGTGCCTTTGCTCCCAATATCACTGGCCTGAAGACCATGATGATTTTACTCACCACTGTGTTTCTAGGACCCAGCACAATGCCCGGGATGTGCTATGTGCTCAATGAATATTTCTCAAATAAAGTATTTCTTGAATAAAAAGAGGAGGGAAGGAAAGAAGGAGGGAAAGGGAAGGTGAGACCCAGGGATGGCAAGCTATGCCTGGCTAGCCAAACCGACCATCTTTAGGAAGGGTACATAACAAATGGCCTCCTGCCTTTGCTTGCCTCTCCACCTCCTCTCTCTACACACACACAGCAGTCCCATGCCACCTGCTCACACACAAAGAGGGCCTAACAGCTCAGGGTGTGCATAGCGAGGCACTAAGTAGGTTTTGGGGAGCCTGCACCCAACTCCCAATCCTCCTGGGCCATCCAGTGGTACACAAGCCAGTCTCTGCAGTCTCTATGGTTTTCTACAGCTGCCTGGGAGTTTACCTCTGGACCTGGGAGTCTTTAAAATACAAGCCGACCAGTGAGCTGGTTTAACACACAATAGTAAGTCCTTCACTGCTCAGTGAACCCAATACCACACTAGGAGCTCAATGGCACCTCCCTCTCTTCAGACAAATACTGCCCCTGCTCCCCACATTGGAACACCCTTGGTATTATGGTCAAGGGGAAGAGGTTGGGAGGCAGAGGTCTGTACCTTATGTTATAGTCAAGATAGGCTCGTGTATGCTATGATAACAACCCCAAAAGCCCAGTGACTGAAAATTAAGGTGTATTTCTCACTCATACTACCTATCCATCACCAAGTGGCTGAAGGCTTAACTCTCCATTTTCCTTTCTCTGGTATCCAGGCTAACAGAGCAACCACCATGTATCTGTGGTAGACGAAAAGAAGACTGCAGGCTTGCATTTAGAAACTTTAGTCTGGAAGTCACATACATCCCTTCCATGCATAGTCATTGTCTGGAATCATCACTTGGCCCCATGCAGGTGCAAGGGATCTGGGAATACAATACTACAAGTCAGGAAGACAGAGAGCTGGAAATAGTGATCTTAGGCTAGAGCTGAGCCTTGGAGGTGTGGCCCAATTAATCCTCAACCCCTTCTACTCAGCAAAGTGCTAAGGACTGGGTACCCTCCATTGAGGAAACGTCTGGTGGCACAGCCTAGAAGAATGGAGGTGCTTTTCAGTCAAGTCTGATGCTCAGGGGATCCCTCTTCTATATCCAGGACTCTCACCTGTTCTGCAGTCTTCGCTCTCCTAACACAGGGACAGCCGTAACGAGCATAGTGTCGAGGCAGTCATGAGGTCCTCCTGTAAGCCCAACCAGGGGGAGGATGCTCTTCTCCACAGTGGACTCCCATTAAAGGTCCCGTGAGGGTGGCAAAGCGGCTGCTTTGAGGATTCATTTTCTTTTTTGAAAAAATAATATAAGAGTTTTCTCCCGCCTCACTTTAGGAGTGAAGCAACCTGGTTCATAAGTAAAATGTCAAAACTGCCACTTGTATTACTTGCTACCATGGGCGTAGGGGCAGGAGGCAGGGTGGACAGGGGAGGGGAGGCAGAAAGCAAAGGCAGGTTCTTGAGGAGAGAAACACAAGCGGGCAGAGTGGGAAGGTTGTGGAGAGCAGGGGATTTGGAAAAAGAGAGGATGAGTGGAGAGACAATATGAGGGAAGAAGATCAGAGATGAGCTGCCGTTATCCCATCTTCCTTAATGGCATCTCAGCTCTTTGAAAAACTAATTTGCTATTCAACAACTGTTTTGTTTCTTCTAAAGTGCACCAGAGGGCTTGTGACTGCCTGGGTGGCAGCCACCTGAATCAAGAGGAGGACAAACATGGCCCCTGGGCTGAGGATACCCGTGGGAGAAGCCCATCATGAAAGGAAGCGACAGAGAACTTAAGGCTTCAAAGAGGAGGGCACGAGCTGGCCGACCTTTAGGAATCAGATGTCACACCGGGAGCCGGTCATTTGCACTGACTTCCTATCCCAGGTGAAAGAGAGAGACAGACAGCTGAGGAAAACATAGAGGTAGAGGGTCTTAAAAATATCAAATTAATCTTCATGTAACTTCTTGGTCTACGCTTCAAAATAATTAAACCAGGTGACTTTTGCCAGGTTATTGTTATTGCTGTTGTTTTGATTCTGTGCTTGTTCTATGAAAAGCTATGAGTCGCTAGCTACCTGCCCAGGGACTGGAACTCTCTGGAACCTGCATAACCAATAGGGGCTGCCGAAACGAGTGGAGAAAATAGAAACCTCAAAATATCTTCAAAAAAAAAAAAGATACCCCGTCCTTCCCTTGTCTTCCCTGCCCACACAAAAGCAGGTCCTCCACCTCTACCGCTCCTGACTGGCACTAACGAGGCCACATCTTCCCTACCTACGCTGGGCTCTAGGCTTAGTTAGTGACAGCGATCAGAAATAATCAGTCTCGATCGAGCCCGTGCTGTCCTGGAGAACTGGTAATATATCTGCTGGAGGGCCTCCCCAGTGGCTTTCCCTCTCTGAGCAGGGAGGATATGGGGCAGCTCTTGAAACACGGAGGCACGGGAAAGATGCTGGGCTGTCTGGAGGAGACAGCCAGCGTGTGGTTAGCCCGGAAGGGAGACCGCAGCACAGGGCAGCCCGCAGGGGTGAGGCAGCCGCTGAGGAATCCTCCGTGGCTGTGGAAATCTTGATAAGGTGACGAATGCACCCTGCAGCGGCAGCATCCTGAGGGCGGCCCGCCGGCCCACGGGCCCACGCACCCACGGAAGGCAGGCGAGTGGCACCCTGTCATCGCCCCAGTCAGCAGGCATCGGGTACACTTAATTACAAGGGCTGCCGAAGCCGATCACACTTTCTCTGCCAGCTTCTGATTTCATGTGTGTTGTCACTTTTATTTTTCTTTTTCATAACTTGACTGAATGGATCTGAAGATGTTCAGAACTGGGTTTTCACCAGCAGGTCTCCAAAACGGATTCCAACATGAGGAATTTCGTTCGTTTGTCTTTTTATTTACTGACAGGTACTTGTGGAGTGCCTGCTGTATACCTGACACTGTACTTGGTGGTTGGGGGATTCTCATCTTTGTTTTTCAAGTTGTACCAACTGGGATTTGGACAGTATTTGCCATACGTCTCCATGTTCATCAAGGAGGAGAAGCTGTAATATTTTGACATCACAGTGGGGCAAACAGGAGATGATCCCTGTCCAGAGGAGGCTGCCTGGATCCTGAGAGCTGAAGAGATCGGTATGCCAGCCCACAGAAGGGATACGCTGCTTTAGAGCTGAGCTTTTGTGCTATTTTTTTTTAATGAGGTACACAGTTCTGCCTCTAATCTGGGCCTGGCAATCTCCTCAAATGCCCTCAAGGGAACTCTTCCCTCCCTTGGCCATTCTCCTTCTCTTTAGTTTTGAGGGC